>NW_006773138.1:692472-711659 GCF_000442215.2 Lipotes vexillifer | reverse complement strand
TCCCTACAGGAAAATTGAGGCCAGAGAGATCAGGAGCTTCCCCAAAGTACACAGTAAATCCACCATGCCACCCTGTGTCTCGGGAACACAGTGTTCTGAGACAGGACAAAGGAATGGGGACTGGGCGTCAGGGCAGAAAAGAACAGCCCAAGGGGCGATGTCAGCCAGACTCCCTCCCTTTTCTTTGTCAGGAATTTGGGACAAGGTCTGCTTTCCCTTTGTGGTCCCAGAGACCAGCACAGGCTCCAGCTCCCAAGAGACATTGGGAAATGTTGAATGAGTGGACCCCGTCTGTAAAGATGAGCCTCAGGGCTCTGTCCTTGGTGCTGCCTGGCAAAATAAAATAAAATAAAGCAAATCAAATTTTTGGCTTGGCCGATGACATAGAAAATGCGTCAGGGGGAATGAAGGTCATGGCTACAGGAATAGCACCTCTGAAACTCCTTGTGCCCCCCAGCCCCTGACCCTCAAGAAGCGCAGGCCACCAACACTGCCTGAGTGTTTACTGTGGATTATGGCCCTACCCATTTCACAGACAGACACCGAAGCCCCAAAGGTAGGCAACTATGTCCACAGCTCTCACAGGCAAGGTTTAGGTGCAGAGAAAATCTCAGAAGACCTCACTGGCCACAGAAGGCAGCCCTCTGCCTTCACCCTGCTCTGACCACCTCTGGTAGCTGAGCCCACCTGGCAGACACAAGAGGCTCAACTGGACCCCAGAGCCCAGGGGTCAACGACAAGGCTCTGAGTTCTGGACCCTCGGGCCAGAGAGGCCTTAAGAGCATCTGACCCAGAGCTCTCCACAACCCCTCAGAGAAGGGAGGCTCCCTGAAGCCTCTTTGATAGGCTTCTCTGGCCCCTGCTCACATATTTCCCATGACAGGGAGCTCACCCCTTCTCTCCCAGGCCACTGAATTCCACCTTGAGAAAGCTCAGTGAGACATATGCTTTGCCATACCAAGCCCTGAGAGCTGCCCCATCACTGCTTCTGTTCCGCAGTCTAACCTGCCTCTGGGACCCCAGAACTTGGCTGCCCTCAACCCCCTAGGACATCCTGCAGAGACTGTCCCATTCATCAGCTGGTCTTCATTCCCATGAGCAAGTCCAGTCATGTCCAGGACCAGGGAACCTAGTAGTGGAGCCCAGAAACCAGGCATGAGGCCAGGAGGCCATAACCATTTCCAAACCTGAGGACAAAGCCCTTTTCCTCCGTCCTGTCTCATTCCCTGCCTGGGGGCTGTGAGGGGGGCATGGCCTCTTCCCTCACCTTCAGATGTCAGCCATGTGGCACTGGGGCCCCATGTGTGGCCAACCCAGTGTGGGAGGAGCAGCGCTTTGTGGGCATCTGAGAGGTGGCCTGGGGGGAATAGATCAAAGTCAGGGCAGCTGCCAGGCTCAGGGTGTCATGTGGAGGGGTTAGCGGGTGGCACAGGGGGTCCTGCCACGGAGCACGTTTTTGTGTGTGGAGTGTGTATGAAAAACACAGGACAGACCTCATCCCCTTCAGGTGGTCACTCAAACAACATCTTCAGGGTGAGGCCCTCCCCCTCCACTCTAGTGAAAATTGCAACCTCCCACTAGCACACACACGCCTCCGCCTCTGCTGTATTTTTCTCCTTAGCATGTATCATCTTTTTCTTTTCTTTCTTTTTTTTTTTTTAGACATCAATGGTTTATTGGACAGGGAAGCATGTACCATATTTAAATGTATTATTTTATTTGTTTGCTTATTGTCTGCCTCCTCCCACCAGAACATAAACTCCACCAGGGCACGGGTTTTCATGTTTTCTTCACTACTGCATCCCCAGTGCCTAGGATGGTGTCTGACACATAGTAGGTACTCTATAAAGTATTTGTTGGATGGATGGATGGATGGATGGGTGGATAGATGAATTTCTAGGGGTAGCTCGAGAACAGAGAAGATATAGGAACAGAAATCTGACTGGGGGCATAGGGGACTTGGCTCAAGGCTGTGTTTTATCGCAAGCTGCAGTTGGTACTTGCAACATGGGTTTATTGGAGATTAGGGGCCGATAGAGACCTGAGGGGCTGCCTCTAACTGGCTGTGTGTGTGAGATTCAGGCTGTGAGCAGTCCCAGCTGAGAAGGGTGAACAGGACATGGCCTGGTGGGCCTGGACTGCCTGCCTCTCCCTCCTGCCCTGTCCAAGGTCTCCATCTCCCCAAACCCCTACACTGGCCCTGCTTTCCCCCAAGAGCCTCCAGCCTCGAAGCCTGCACACCATCACTCCCTTTGCACCAGGGCCTCTGATTTGGAGGCCTCCAGCACCCTGGGCCAGCATCTTCTTGGCCCCTCTCCCTTCCTTTGCCAGCATGGACCTCCACCCCAGGACCCCAGACTCCTGAGAACACAGCTCATCCATTTGTAACCCTCATTCCTGGTACCAGCAGCCTGCTCAGCCCTGCACTACAGAGCTGAGTGTGGATGGAGGAATGTGACTCAGCCCAGGGTCCTGAGGCCCCACAAACTGGTTGCCACCCCACTTGGCTGGGCTCCCAAACTTTCACCTGTCCCAGAGCGGCCTCTCTCCCTTCTTGTCCAAGACTTTGCCCTATCTTTCTTGCCAGGCCTACCCTCAATCCCAATAGCCCTCAACTCATGCTTCAGAGCAAAGGCAGGCCTTTCGGAGGGGCCCCCCTTCAACTTCCTGGCCATCTAAATAAATCCAAGCCTGATTCCCTCTCTCCTCATTCCTCCTATGCCTCAGGCCACCTCCTCCTGTGCGGATGCCCACCCCCTGCCAGCTCCACCCCTCAGCCTACAACACTTTCCGTCCTCACCTCTCACCTTAGCAGCACCTCTTCCTTGACCCTGTGCCTCTCCAGCTGTGTCTTCTTCCTCCCTTCACAATCAAGCTTCTGAAAGAGTCCTTGCTGCTCTGCCTCTACTTCCTCCCTCCCTGCCCCCATTTCTCACACCCCTACCGGAGGGCAGGGTAGAGCAGGGAGTCTTTGGGCCCAGCTCAGGGGAGACCGTTGGGCACCCTGTCCTTCTAGGTGAGGCTGGGAGCCTGTGACTGTCTGAGCTCCATCATAAGCAAATCTCAATCTCAGAAGTGACCTTGATGCAATAGCCTTTTGGAAAAAAACAAGCCACTTCTGTTTGACGTCGCCCCTGCTGAGGCTGGTGCAGGACAGGGGGAGGGGAGCCACCTCTGCGGCTTCCAGAAAAAGGTCTGGACTCTGCTGAGAATTCGGGGTGGAGCTCGGGATAGGCATGGCACCTCCAGAACATCTGTTTAGGTGGGAACTGGGTGATTCTGGAGGGGGTAGGTGAGAGGACTGATACCTCTGCATAGCTCATGATATTGGTTTGAGAAAACATCGATTGTATCACAGAATAGGATGGGCTGTCGATCATGGGGCAGGTGTGGGTGGGAGGCACAAAGCTCGCCCAACTATCCCCCGGCATCACTCCTGATCATACAAAATACGAGGATCCACTCCCGGATGGGTCTCTCCTCAGAGCTCCCTGGAAAACCCAGAATTCTTCAAGCCCATTAATTCTAATTCTCCAAGTCAGTCCCATACACTCTCCGCAACCTACCCCTACCCCTGGGTGGGGTCCAGGTCAGTTAGAGCCAAATGTCCATTCCTGGCATCCGCACCCCTCTGCCACCCATCACTGCTCCCTCTGCAGGTCTTGGTACTTGGCAGACCTGGTTTCCACCCTGGCTCTGCAGCTTATAAACAGTGACTCTAGCTCTCTGAGCTTTAGTGTCCTTAATTATAAAATAGAGATAACCATACCCATCTCACAGTACTGTTGGGGCTCAAATGCAGGAATGATCTAGAACACCCAGCCCAGAATCTGGTGCAAGCAGGTATTCACTCAGTGGGGCTTTTATTATCACTCATAATTTTATCACAGACCAGCTTAGAAATGGCCTCACTTGCAGTCTTTGCTTATTTACCCACTCACTCACTCACTTATTCACTCATTCATTCATTTCCCATGCATTTGCAGGGAGCCTTAAAATGTGCAGGGACTTCACTGGGCTTTGGACCTTGTCCTTGAAAAGCCTCAGCTGGTGGGAAAGACAGATGAGGGGGTCTTTGGGAAGACAAAGCAGGCCCCTATTCTTGCCTGGGTTATCAAGGAAGGCTCCCTGGAGAAAGTGATTCTTTGATGGACTGTGGACAAAGAAGCGGAGGGTGTTGTTCCCCACAGAGAGACCTGCTGGAGATATGAGGGCACGGGTATCTGCAAGTGTTCGTGTTTGCAGGAGGTGAGGCAGAGAGGTCAACAGAGCTAGGTCCCAACAGGCCTCACTCAAATGCCAGGCTACAAATTTGGCCTCTGCATTGTGGGCATCAGCCAAGGAGCCCTCGATGGTTTGTAAAGCAGGGCAGAGGGGTGAGCAGAGTTGAGATTTAGGAGGTTCCTTGTGCTGCTGAATGGAGGATGGACTGGATGTGGTTAGAGTTCAGGTCAGAGACAGTAGCCTGAAGTGGCTGGGACAGGGAGGCTGCAGGGTCAGCTGGTGGTAGGGTCAAATCAGGGTCCTTGAATGCTTGGCTCACAGCAGCCTCTCACCCCTCCTCTGCACACCCCTCCACCAGCCTTGACAGCCATCATGCTAGAAAGACAGATTGGAGGGGTCAGGTTCTCAGAACACAGATGAAAATCCAAGGCCCAGAGCAGCTGAAAGGCTGGTCTACAGCCTTGTAGAGTCTACAGGGGTCTTCTATCCCTGAACCTGTTCCCAAGCCTGCTGCATTAGTCTGACCCTCCTCTCCAGGGGAAGCAAGGGTTTGGCTTTGGTAGATGGAGACTCAGAGGAGTCTGGAGGGATGACTTGTTCCAACTGCCTGGGCCGCGTAGGCCCTCCCGTCTCAGACTGGGGAGGGGGGCCTTAGAGCTTCCTGAGTTCTCTCCTTTCCTCCTTCACACCCATTTAGCAGCTGAAGAAACTGAGGCCCAGAGAAGAGAGGCATCGGCTCCCGAGATAAACACAGCTCTCTGGGTCTTGGGATGGATGTCAGATGTGGGAGACAGAAACCTTGGGTCCTAGCCTCAGCCCTGCTGCTGCGCAACCGGATTCATGATTCCTAAGGACGCTCAGCTGGTGAGGATGGAATGCCTGTGGCACCAGCATCTGGCCCTGGGCCTGCCCTTGTGCCCAGCACCGTTCCCAAGGCGCTTCTCTTCCACTCCAGCCTCTGGAAGACATGGCTGAGGAGGACAACAACAGGGAGGAACCATCTGCTCCCAGGAACTGAGGGTCTGGGCTGTTCCCTCCTTTGCCAGAGGAGCCCAGGCCCCACCCTGCCTGAGGGGACAAATGAGCCCATCAGCACAGCTCAGCCGAGCTGTGCCTCAGCCCCACAAGCTCTCCCAGGGTGGGCTTGGTAAGGATGCCCAGCTCTGGTCCCTGGCGCTTGCAGACTTGACCAAGCCCCCTCAGCATCTGGCCTTGCGCTTGACCTGGACCCTACCCAGGGGAGGGGATGGACTGTGGGGAGGGTATGGGATTGCACGACAGAGACAGGGTTACTAACTGGTTAAAGTGGTCAGTGCTCATCGCATTTCCCCAATGGGAAACCTGAGGCCCCACTTCAAATTAATTACCAAGCCCTGTTTGTTCTCCATCTTTACACCTGTCAGACTGTCCCCTCCTCTCATCCTGTGGTCCCTGCCTCAACCCAGTCAGCAGCCACTTCATGCTCTGTGTCTTCTATCTCCCCAGGCAATGCATCCCCTTTCTGCAGTTAGAGAGGTCCTTGCTCAGCAAAAACCTAACTCCTTCACTCCCCTGCCTAAGCATTTTATGGCTTAGGGCAAGCGGGGGGCCCTGATGACCCCTCTGTTCTCAGCACTAAGGCCTGCCCCTCACACACAACCCACTAGGCCCTGAGCTACTTTCACTTCCTGAGACCAGCTGTGCTCTCCTTTGCAGCCCAGTCAGTGCTGTTTTTGCCCCTGGATTGCCCTCTCCCCACACTGCAGCTGGAGGCTCCTGCTGGGAACTCAATGGCACAGGAGACCCAGGTCCTGCCCTCAGGAGCTCAGCCTAGACAAGGGACATGTATCTGAAGACCCACAACCTGAGGCAGACGTCCTGCTCCAGAGCCCTGTGGGAGCCTAGACAGGGAGGGATGGTTCTGCAGGCAGGAAAGGCTCGGTAGAGGAGGTAGCAATGAAATGGCCAAGTGTGCACAGAGGCAAAGGTCATTTCAGGCAGAGAAAACAGCAAGGGCAGAGGCTGGATGAGGCACACTGAAGGATGGTGAACACAGCTGGAGCAGCCAGTGTACCAGCAAATGTGGTCAGAAAAGAGGCTCCAACTTATAATAATAATGATACAAGCACTGAACCCTTACTGGGTGCCAGATATACAATACTCCATTTAATCCTCATAATGACCCTGTGAGATTAGACTGGTATTATCTTCATTTTATACCTCAAGTGGGGAAACCAAGGCACAGAGAGGTTAGCTGACTTGCCTGAGGTAGCACAGGTAGAAGGAATGGCTACTGGGCTATGAACCCAGGCAGTATGGCTACAGAGTCTATATTCTTAGCTCCTACAGTAAGGGCTGGGGTAGGGAGGTTCTCAGGTGGCAGGGAAATCCAGCCCCTCCATTGCTCTGCTCAGCCTGCCTGGGACCCAGCTTGCTCAGGCTCACCTGCTCACTAATCACAGGGTCCCATAAACATTGCCTCCTCCAGGAAGTCTTCAGGAACCAACTAAAAGGATTCTCTCTACTTCCAGTAGCCCCCATGGGAAATCTGAGATGAGGCATGTCCTTTCAAACACAGCCTCCAACCCCAGCTGTCTATCAGATTCCTAGACCCCTTCTGGGGAGGAGTTTGCCTGTCAAGCATCTCTGCCTATAGGGAGCCCTGTCCTCTATTCCATGGTAATCTTGTTCATTCAAGGTGGACACCTGAGCCAGAGCTGATCAATCAGAGCATCCATCCAGACCCCTTACCAGTGACTGGTTCAGGGGGAACCAATTAGAGTCTACCCCAGGATTTTGGTGGAACCAGCATGAAAGTTTCTCTCCCAGGATTATTAGCCATGAGGGCCATGGAAGCCTGGTGCTTCCGGAAAGAACTTGGATGAGAACGTAGGAAGCCAGTAGAAAATCAGGAGAAATGATACAAAAAGAGAGACTGCTGATGGCATCACTGTAATTGCTGAATCTAACCATGTCTGATCTAGGTCTACTTTTGAATTTTCCTTTACATTCACTAACACCGTTCTTGCCCAAATTAGTTGCATTTGTTGTGGGCAATCAAAACAGACCTGACCAATATGACACCAAAAGCACAGGCAACAAAAGAAAAAATAAATTTGATTCCATCAAAATTAAAAACTTTTGAGCATCAAAGGACACTATCAAGAGAGTAAAAAGGCAACCCACAGAATGGGAGAAAATATTTGTAAATCACATATGGGATTAGTATCCAGAATATATAAAGAACTCTTACAACTCAACAACAACAAAAAAACCAATTCAAAAATTGGCAAAAGACTTGAAGAGACACTCTCCAAAGAATATATCCAAATGGCTAAATAAGCACAGGAAAAGATGCTCAACATCACTAATCGGTAGGGAAATGCAAACCAAAACC
The DNA here is from genome assembly GCF_000442215.2 of Lipotes vexillifer. Lineage (NCBI taxonomy): Eukaryota > Metazoa > Chordata > Mammalia > Artiodactyla > Lipotidae > Lipotes > Lipotes vexillifer. The sequence continues at coordinate 704,059 of NW_006773138.1, read as the reverse complement.
ATCACGAGATACCACCTCACACTCATCGGGATGGCTATTATAAGAAAAAACATTAAATAACAAGTGTTGGTAAGGATGTGGAGATACTGGAACCCTTGCACGTTGCTGCTGGGAATGTAAAATGGTGCAGTTGCTATGAAAAACAGTATGGCAGTTCCTCACAAACAAAACAAACATAGAAATGCTAAAAGATCCAGCAGTTTCACTTCTAGGTGAAAAGAATTGAAAGCAGAGACTCAAACAGATATTTATATAAATGCCAATGTTCCTAACAGCATTATTTACAATAGCTTAAAGGTAGAAACAACCTAAGTGTCCACGGATGGAAGAATGGATAAACAAATGGTGGTATATATATACAATGGAATATTATTCAGCCTTAAAAAAGGAAGGAAATTCTGACACATGCTATAACATGGATGAACCTTGAAAACATTATGCTAAGTGAAATAAGCCAGATACAGAAGGACAAATATTGTATGATGCCACTTATATGAGGTACCTGAAATAGTCAAATTCATAGAGACAGAAAGCAGAATAGTCATTACCTGAGGTTGGGGAGAGAGAAATGGGGAGTTATTGTTTAATGGGTACAGTGTTTCATTTGGAGTTAAAATAGTTCTGGATTTGGATAGTGGTGATGGTTATACAAAAATGTGAATGTGCTTAATGCCACTGAATTGTACATTCAAAAAAGGTTAAAATATTTTATGTATGGCATAAGAAATATATATTTTATCTTTGCCCCTGGTTCCTCACACAGATCTCCTAAATCCCTTGGAATTTCCTGAGTGATAGGAGCAACTTTTGTTAACAAGTTGACTCTTGGCAGGCACCTAGAGAATAGAGAACTTCAGGATGGGGGCGGGTTGCCAGAAAGAACAAACCTTGATTAGAAGCTTAGAACTTCCAGCTCCACCCCCTAACCTCCAGGGAGCGGGGAGGGACTAGAGATTGCATTCAAACCAATCATGCCTCCAAAATGAAGCCTTCATAAAAAAATACCCTAAACAACAGTGTCCTGAGAGCTTCTAGGTTGGTGAACACATCTAGGTGCTGGGAGGATGACCCACCCAGAGAGGGATGGATGTTTCTTGCCTCTTACCTTGCCCTATGCATCTCTTCCTTTGGCTGTTCCTGAGTTGTATCCTTCATAATAATCTCGTTATAGTTAAAGTGCTTTCCTGGGTCCTGTGGGCCATTCTAGTGAACTATGGAACCTTAGGAGGGGGTCATGGGAACTCCTGATTTATAGCCCGTCAGAAGTACAGGAGGCCTGGGACGTGTGACTGACGTCTGAATTGGGGCAGGGGGTGGGGGAGACAACTGAGCCCTTAACCTAAGGGGTCCGGGCTTACTCTCAGAGCTGGTGTCAGAATTGGTTGGTGTTACTAATACTACATATAAAATAGATAACTAATAAGGACCTACTGTATAACACAGGGAACTCTACTCAATACTCTGTAATGACCTATATGGGAAAAAAATCTTAAAAAGAGTAGATATATGTATATGTATAACTGATTCACTCTGCTGTACAGCAGAAACTAACACAACACTGTAAATCAACTATACTTCAATTAAAAAAAAAACTGGTTGGTGTTAAGAGGAGAAAACTGCACACATTTGGTGTCAGAAGTGTTGTGAGAAAAAACAGTTCATTTTATGTTATATATATTTTCCCACTAAAAAATGATTAAAGGGACTTCCCTGGTGGCACAGTGGTTAAGAATCCGCCTGCCAGTGCAGGGGACGTGGGTTCGAGCCCTTGTCCTGGAAGATCCCACATGCCACAGAGCAACTAAGCCCGTGCGCCACAACTACCGAGCCTGCGCTCTAGAGCCCGCAAACCACAACTACTGAGCCCACGTGCCACAACTACTGAAGCCCGCGCGCCTAGAGCCGGGGCTCTGCAGCAAAGAGAAGCCCGTGCACCCCAATGAGAAGCCCGCGCACCCCAATGAAGAGTAGCTCCCGCTCGCGGCAACTAGAGAAAGCCCGCAAGCAGCGACAAAGACCTGACACAGCCAAAAATAAATAAATAAATGAAAATAAGTAAGTAAATAAATAAAACGATTAAAAGGGTAAATTTTATGTTATGCATATTGTACCACAATAAAACACAAACAAAAACAGCCCTGACCATTACACCTATGTGTCGGGAGATAATTCTCCATGGGTCTCTCAGATTTTGGCAAGTCTATTAAGCAGAGACAGATTGCCTTTGCTCTAGACCATCTTTTCAACGGTGTTTGCATAGCAAATGGACTTGGAAGAGAGTGACCGTGTCTCCCTTTGGAGCACAAGGCAGTTTTGTTGGCTGTCTGGTATGACAAAAATAATGTCTTCCTTTAGGGCAAAGGTCAAGCAGGCTCACTGCCCATTATAAAGGATTTGAGTTGCCTCAGGTCTAGGTTCTTCCCTTGTAATGAAACGCATTGCATGGGCAGGTATTATCTGGCCTTTACATTACCCTGTGGGAATTGGGGCTTGAGGAACCAGTGCTAACACTGGTATTCTCCCTGCTACTACTGATGTGAGGAACAGAGTTCTTTGCCTCTAACCAGGAGTCTTAGGTCTTCTGCCAGCCTCCATGAAAACTGTACTAGGCTAATTTAGTAGCCTGTAAGTGTGGTACAATCTCATGCCCTTCACAGTTCTTGATGCTATCTGCATCAGAATCTCAGGTAGGAGATAAAGGAAATTCGTGTTTTTGACAATTCATTATGATAGCCAACTCAGGCTTGTGGGAATCTTGCCCTAGAGCTACACCCTGGAAGAGCTGGTTTCCCTAAGGTGCTGCACTTTCCTCCTCTTGGAGGCTGCTCCTCCCTGTTCGCTCCAGCTGCCAGCACACAGTTGAGTTTCCCTGACTTCCTACTGTAGGACCAATGTTAGTTTCAACTTCTTTTTAACTGTATATTCCTGCTCCTGTTGTTTTTTAAATTAAGATGTAATTCAATTACCACAAAATTCACCCTTTCAAAGTGTACAGTTCAGAGGTTTTTAGTATCCTTTTTTTTTTTTTTATGCGGTACACGGGCCTCTCACTGTCGTGGCCTCTCCCATTGCGGAGCACAGGCTCCGGACGCGCAGGCTCAGCGGCCATGGCTCACGGGCCCAGCTGCTCCGTGGCATGTGGGATCTTCTCGGACCGGGGCACGAACCTGTGTCCCCTGCATCGGCAGGTGGACTCTCAACCACTGCGCCATCAGGGAAGCCCGGTTTTTAGTATACTTTTAAGATCGTGCAACATTAATCCCAACTATATAATTTCAGAACATTTTCATTACCACGAAAGAAATCCTGTACCCATTAGTAGTTACTCCTCATTCCTCTCTCCTTCCATCTTGTGGAAGTTACTTATCTACTTTCTGTATATATAGATTTGCCCATTCTGGATGCTTCACGTAAATGAAATCATATAATAAGCACGATTTTGTTACTGGCTTATTTCACTTAGCATGTCTTCAAGGTTCATTCAGGTTGTAGCATGGATCAGCATTTCATTTTTGTGGCTGAATAATATCCCATTGTATGGATATACCATATTTTGTTTACCCATTCATCAACTGATGAACATTTAGGTAGTTTCCACTTTTTGGCTATTACGAATAACATGGCTATGAACGTCTGCCTACAAGTTTTCATGTGGATGTATGCTTTCAATTTTCTTGGGTACATACCTAAGAATAGAACTGCTGAGTCATGTGGTCACTCTATGTTTAACTTTCTGAGGAACTGACAAAGTTTTCCAAAGTGGCTGCACTAATTTACATTCCCACCAACAACATATGAGAGTTCCAATTTCTCCAAATCCTCACCAACACTTGTTATTGTCCGTCTTTTTCCTTACTGCCATCCTAATGGGTATAAAGTGGTATCATATTGTGATTTTGATTTATATTTCCCTAATTACTCCTTTTTTATGTTGTCATTTATATTTTACCTTTTTGGTATGTGTATTTCTGATCGGAGGCTTGACGTCTTTTGTGGAACGAGTACCCCATGTAGTAGGAGAGCCATGGGTTTCAGGGCCAGACTGTCCTGGTTTTGAATCCTCCCTCAGCTTCTATTAGCTGCATGACCTTGAGCAAGTTATGTAAAACTCTGAGTCTCAGTTTCCCCACTTACTAAATGTGGCTTACAGTATTAACCTTTCATGGTTGTTGCTGTTATTATAAAGATAAATCTGCAATAAAGCCACGGTGTGGGCCTGGCATAAAGTAGGTCCTCGGTGAATCTTAATAAGTTTGAGAGTCTGACAGGGAGGTTTCCAGCTTGGTCAGGAGACCTAGACTGGGGACTGTTCAGATTTTAATCTATTATCTCTTTTATTGAAGCAACTTTCTACAGCAGAGGTATTTTAGGCTGCCTCAAACATCAGCCTCTCTGTGTCTCTATTTCCCTTTTGTGACATGAGAAATGAGGCTGTGCACCATAATGTGAATGTTGGTCAGCCTGGAGGGTTCACTGTAACCCCTTACAAGTTTCGTCTCTTGCCTCAATCATCATACTAGCTGCTGCCTAAAGGAATATCTCCTCCCTCATGAAGGGCTCTCCAGGGTGAGGAGGGAAGTGAACTAAACCTTCCTAAGAACCTACAAGTAATGCGCACTATCTTATTTTATCTGCTCCATGAGCTGGCCAGGTAGGTCCTAGTACCCCATTTCACAAATGGGGAAATTGAGATTCCAAGAAGTTAAATAACTTTTCTGAAATCACACAGCCAGCAAATGCTGGCACCTGGATTCAAACCCAGCTCTGATTTCAACATCTGATTCCTTTTCCCTGTGCCCTCCACCCCGACCCTGCCCCCCAGTGGAAGGCCCTCCGGGAACTTCTGAATGAATGAGTGGCTGATTCTCCTCCGGGCTTGACAGAGACAATGTCATCCCTTTGAGCTGAGATCTGCCCCTCAGACACCACAGGTCGGCTCTCTCCTGGGGCCACAGAACAACCCCCAGTCTGTGCCAGACCACAAAAATCAGCGCTGCCCTGGGAGCCAGGATGGCAGGCTCTGCCCGCACTACTACAGACTTAACCCACCCAGGCTTCATGAGTTCTCTAAGTGAAGGACTGGATCTACTCGCCTCTAGGTCCCTGGCATCCAGCACAGGGCTGGGCACAGATGCCACTGACCCAGCCTAGGCCATCTCCACAGACCCACAGCTGCATCTCGCACAGGCCTGCCCTCCCATGGGAGCTGTGAATGACAGGGCTGGCCCTGGGGCAGGGGGAACAGGAAGACACCTCCACATGTCCAGGCCAAGGCACTGGCCCTCACCAGATGTGCCGATAGTCAGAAAGGAACAGTCAGAGCTGGGCCAGCAAATCCCCACCCCAGACTGAAATAGAAACCCATTTCAGAGACAAATGGGGAAATGGCCCCGGGACAAGAGGGGTGGGGGGTGGGTGTCATTGGGGAGGGCCCTGGAGACAGTTTCCTGAGAGTCTTGACGTGTCTCTGCTGCAATGGGTGGGCACTGTCGCCAGGCTCTGCCAACTCACCCCTCCTCTAGGGAGGACAAGTTAGAATTCCAGGTCCCATCCTGGATAATATGCTTTAACCTCTCTGAACCTCATCTTCCTCAACTGCAAAATGGGGATAATGATAATCTTGGCTGCATTTGCTTTTTTTTTTTTTTTTTTTTTTGCGGTACGCGGGCCTCCCACTGTTGTGGTCTCTCCCGTTGCGGAGCACAGGCTCCGGACATGCAGGCTCAGCGGCCATGGCTCACAGGCCCAGCCACTCCGCGGCATGTGGGATCCTCCTGGACCGGGGCATGAACCCCTGTCCCCTGCATCGGCAGGCGGACTCTCAACCACTGCGCCACCAGGGAAGCCCTGCATTTGCTTTTATGTGAAGCACTTAACACATAGTAGGTGCTCAATAAGTGATAGTCATTGTTATTATCACTTAACCTTCTCTTTCAGCTCAATATTGACTGAGTGATTTATTCATTTGTTCTTTCATTCATTTACTCATTCAGCCAACCAGTCAGCACACCCTCGCTGGGTAGGCCGCAAGAGTTAAGGATAAAGATTTTGGAGTTAGGTAGGAGTTGAAACCCCAGCACTGCCACTAGTTGGGCTGGGTAACGTTGGGAAAGCCATTTCCCCTCACTGAGATTTCACTTCCTTGCCTGTAAAATGGGATTAATAAGAGCACCCGGAGGGTGGGGGTACTGGGATGTTGTGAGGAGCCAGTGGAACAATGATGTGAGAGTGGCTGGCACAGAGCCTTGGAGGGAGAAATGGGTGGCAGGTGGGCTGCGCAGGGGAGCCAAGCAAGCTGCCAGCCCTGCAGACTGGGCTGCCAGGCCTCCAGGGGCCGGATGAGGTGAGGGCGGGCTAGAGGAGAGAAGAGTGGGCGGGCTCAGAGACAATTGCTAGGTTTCCGGACCACAGGTTGCTCCCTTCTGATAAACTAAGGAGCAGTGAGGAAACACGGGAAAAAGACTGGAAGAGGTTTAGGGAAGAAGAGTCCCAGCCAAACAGGGAGCTTTGGACAGCGTGGAGTTACTGCCCCAGCCAGGCCAGGGAACGTGAGCACGCACACCACATGCACACACGCTCACAAGCTGCACATTCTCACTCATGCATACACACCCGAGGGCTTGTACACACACACACAGATGCACCATCAGAGGCACAGCACTTTATAGTTTACAAAGAGCCTTCTCTTTTATCTTCTCATTTGATACTGAGGGATGGAGAGACTGTCCCTGAATTGGTGTAGGACCCATTCTAGAACTGGCAAGAGATGTGCCTCCCTGGTATCTCCCAGAGGCCAGGGCCCATACCACGGGCTGTGCTGCTCAGTTTTTCCCTTGTGGTGGTGTCCTGGGAGTTGAATGGCAACAGAAACGCCAGAAAAGATTTAACACAGCTCCCTCAGGTATACTCGTTCACCCTGCCGCACTCCCCTTTAGCAAATCGTACCAGGACTCAGGGACTCACTTTCCCCACCAGTCACATGGAGGCAAGAGCTTTCCTAAGGGCCTCCTCTGTGGACTCCTATCTGGTCCTAATCCTTCCCAGCCTCTTCCCTCCACAGGCTCCTGGGGGAACAGCCTCCTCTCTGAGGGTCACTCACCAGCATAGAACACTTAACAGTTTTTCAAAACTCAGGGGGAGATTGTTGTTACCCCCATGTTACAAATTGAGGCCCAGAGAGGGAAAGTGACTCAAACCCAGGCCTGTGTGGCTCCCAGGCCCACCTGCCCTGTTCCCCGCCTCTACCGCGGCCCAGCCTGGTCCCCAGGTCGCTGTCTCCTCTGCCCTCCGTGCTGCACAGGCTGCAGCTCTAGGTACAACCAGGCCAAGGAAGGGAGGAGGACCCCAAGTCCACTCCCACTCTCTCTCCAGCTTGCAGCGAGCCAAAGTGGCTGCAAGCGGTCCATCTGCCAAGATCGCTGAGCTCTGAGGGGAGGTGGGGTCTTAGCACTCTCAGGGCACAGACCCAGAACACTCACCCAGGAGGGAGTGAGCGCCACGCAGCTCTGTCAAGTGCTGGGGAAAATTCTGACTCCTGGAGCAGTCCCTATTCTAACCAGTTCTGGTGCCACAAACTGTCACATGCACATCTCAGAGTCCTCCCGGGAGACAGCCAATGAGGAAACCGAGAAATCCGAGGAGGGGAAGTAACTTGCCTCAGCCCAGAGCTGGCAAGCTGGCAAGCAAGGGCTGGGACCCAAATCCAGAACATTCCAGCTCAAGTCCGTAACACCAAGGCTGACCAGCCACTTCCCAGTCACTTTGCCTTCTGAGTGTGCTCACCCCCAGAATGGGTATCATCAATTCAGCCCCGAGGGCTGTTGGGAGGATTGAATGAGGTGGCATTGAAAGACCAGGGCTTGGGCTTCCCTGGTGGTGCAGTGGTTAAGAATCCGCCTGCCAATGCAGGGGACACGGGTTCAAGCCCTGGTCCGGGAAGATGCCACATGCCGCGGAGCAACTAAGTCTGTGTGCCACAACTACTGAGCCTGTGCTCTAGAGCCCGCGAGCCACAACTACTGAGCCCACGTGCCACAACTACTGAAGCCCATGCGCCTAGAGCCTGTGCTCCACAACAAGAGAAGCCACCACAACGAGAAGCCCGCACACCACAACGAAGAGTAACCCTCGCTCTCCGCAACTAGAGAAAGCCCGCGTGCAGCAACACAGCCAAAAAAAGTCCCAACGCAGCCAAAAAAATAAAATTAATTATTTAAAAAAAAAGAAAGAAAGAAAGACCAGGGCTTGGCCCGGGACCTTGGCACCCAGCAGATGACCGTTTTCCTCCTCATCTCCACCCCACCCCTCAGCCCTCTCCTGGCTTTTCTCAAGTCTGAAGAGAGTCCTGGCCCTGCTCATTGCAGCTGCAGGTAATGACTAACCTGGTTTTCTCAGCAGTGCCTGGAAGGTCCATTAAAGGATGCTGAGACCCTGAGATTAATGGTTCTGTTGTCTGGCCCCACAGGTCCAGATGCCTTGCCTTCTCCCTGTGGACTGAGTATGGCTCCTGAGACTGAAGGTGATTTGGGGGGAAAAGTCTGAGCCCAGGCCACCATCGCCTTCCCCAGCTCCAATCCATCCTTGAGCTTGGGCTTGATGAGAAGGCAGCCAGGGTGGCTCTGCCTCTGGCCAGTGGTGGGTCTGGGCCAGCCACTCCCCATCCGTAAGATTAGTCCTCTTCCTCTTCCTCCTTTTTCTTTTTTTACAAGTACTTATTGGGCACCTACTCTGTGCAGGTAATGTTCAATGCACTTGAGAGCACAAAACTCCCTGCCCATGTAGCACCTACATTCTAGCAGGGGAGACTAGTTTATTTTAGTTCATGAGTAAATATATAGCAGGTCAGGTAGTGATAAGAACTACAGAGAAACATAAGGGAGGTTAAAGGGCAGACATCCACAGGGCTTGGAGGCACCGTCGGGCTTTTCTGGGTCCTCTTCTCACAACACCACCTCCCGCCTAGCCTGGAGGAGACCCCTGACCCTGAGCCCCAACTCTGTGCCTGGCCCTGCCTTGGTGGGCCTCAGCAGCAGGCCAGGGGCCAAGGCGAGGGCTCCCTGGGCACAGGTTGCAGCTCAGGACCACCAAGGCTGCAGCGTGGAGCATCCTGAGCCTGCCTTCCACTCGCAGCCTGCAGAAGCTTTCCCCAGGCTCGGAGAGGGAGCGCATCCTCCAACCAGCCCCGATGTTTCATTGTAGAGACAGGGTGCTGGGCCCAGAGAGGGGCAGGGACTTGCCTGGATCACACAGCAAGGCAAAGGTGTCTTGTCCCCCTCCTGCCCTCTCCTCTGGCATGTCCACAATGGTGCACTAAGGGCTGAGCCTCAGCAGAGCACTGGCCTGTGAGGGACTGCCTGTGTCCTCAGCCTGCCCCATCCTCCCAGCTCTGACAGGCCAAACTCTCCTTCTCTCAGCCCCAGGAGGTTGAAGCCACTTCCCCTCAGCCCAGCCTCAAGAGGTTAGAATTTTGGTCGACTGCCTCATCTTGCTAAGATGTGATTTCAGGTGGGTCCTACCCCTCTCTGGGCCTCAGTTCCCTCATCTGCCGAATGGAGGAAACGAAGGCACCTGCATCTCGGGTCTGTCAATGAAGAATGAGCACGACACTGGCAAGAGGGCAGTTCGCAGACTTTTAGGTACTACTCCAACGGCAGAGGTTGTTATGTGTTCAACACTCCTGTTTATCTGAAAACCAGCCTCCTCATGCTTGTGGGGCCCTGAGGCAACCCCCAGAGCAGGGCAATAAGTGAAAATTCCACAGAACCAGCTCTACAGAAAAGACAAAAACACCCCTGCTCCCAACCGGCGGGCCAGCAGCTGACAGGAAACGCCCTTTCTCTGTCCTTGTGGTGAGAAGGTGAGCAGGGAGACATGGAAAGGGACAAGCCTGGGAGGCCTGGGAAAGCTTATTCCGGGGGAAGGTGTAAGCCTGAGGTAACTGTAAGCCTCAAGTCCCAGGCTGGGAGAGGACGTACCTACATGAATGGCAGGTACAGGCATGTCTACATGGCGGGGGTGGTGTCAGCTACGAGTGGGTCTGACCTGGAAGAGGAACACGTATTCATAGGGGTGCATGTGTTCGGAATTGCACCCATGTGTATACGGTACACGTGTGTGTCCGTGTGAGTGGCCCTGGAGTGTGTACATTCACACGTGTGTTTGCCCGTGCTTGTGTCTCTGCATGTAATGCACACATAGGGTGTTCCTAGGGTGCCCACAAACCCCCAGTTTAGAGGCCTTGTTTTCCCAGGCTCAGCAATCCTTGCCACAATCCCAGGCAGGCCCAGATGCCGTGGAAGATTTGTGGGGTTCCTGGTCACAGCAGGCTCTCAATTTCCCTGGGGAACAAAAGCCCGTCACACAAGAGGAGGAGGAAGGCTTAGAGGATTAACTTGGCCTGCTCAGCCCTGGATATAGGCTTCTCATAGTGGGGGAGGGGTGTGCCCAAGGCCGAAGCCCTCCTCCTGGGGTCCTCAGACCCTCTGCTGCCTGTGGGCACTGACCCCTTCACAGCTAACCTCCTGCCCTCAGTCACTGGCAGGAACCCCTGTCCAGGTACAACAGTCAAGCACTTTACAGTTTACAAGGATTCTATCCTCAGTCACGTCCTCACAGAGTAGACTGAAGCGTGGACTTCGCACAAAAGCTTTGGCATCCTCTGAGAGCAGGTCAGGAATGTGCCTGGAGGCCTCACCTTGACCAAGTGAAGCAGATCCTTAAGGGTTTCAGGCAGACATTGACTTTTGAGAAGCACTGATATAGAAACTCCATACAGAGCCAGCCCCTCTCCCTCCAGGTTCTCCCAGGATGGCTAAGACCCATTCAAGCAATCTACACAGGCAAACACAGTGCTTACCACAGTGCTTATACTATCTCATTTAATCCTCATAAACCCGTGCAAAGTAGGTACCATTATTATCCTCATATTACAGATGGGAAAGGGAGGCACACTGAGTGGTTAGGTGACTTGCCCAAGGTCCCTGTAGCTATAGTAGTAGCAGAGCCAGGATTTCAACACTGCTTCATTCAGCTGCAATGTCTCCCTGTCTGGATGGGAGTCAGTCTGGTGGGAGAGGCAAGAAAAAAAGCACGAAAAATCCAAGAAGCCAGTGGATGTTCTCATAAGAATCTAGGGAATAGCAGGTTTTACTTACGGATTGCTTTAGAATTTCCAAGCCCATAACAGGCCGGAAGCAGCTCAGACAAAAGCCACATATTCCACATGATCCCATTAGAGGCAGAGCAGTAAAACAGCAGCAGAAACCTAGACTAAGATGGTGATTGAGCTTCCTGGCAGCCAGAGTAAGAGTGGGAAGTGGGGAGGCTGTGAGGATTCCAGAGCTGGGCCAGAGTCACAGGGCTGGAGACAAGGGAACCACTAGAGAGGTATTAAGGAGGCAGGTTCAGTGGGGCTTGATAACTGAATGGCGGAAATGGGGAATAAGGAGAAATGAGGAAGAAGCCCAGGATACACCCAAACCCCTCCTTCCTGCCAGGGTGGCTGGAGAACAGAGAGCACACAGGCAAGAACTGGGCACAATGCCTCACACAACAGGTGCCTGGTGAGTGTGTGCTACTTGCCCGCCCC
>NW_006773138.1:667588-692282 GCF_000442215.2 Lipotes vexillifer | reverse complement strand
CCCCGTCTTCATTCATGCTAACACCTGCTCAGACCTGGGCCACTCCCTGCCTCACCCTGCCTCACATGGCCTGGGGGCTCAAGACCCTTCTGGCTCTACTCTTCCACCAATCTCTTGGGGGCTCCTGCTTACCATCCCAGCCTCCAGAGCCACTGCCCCTGAAGCTACTGTTCCTTCCTTCAATCATCAGCTCGGGGGCTGGGGGTTGATCATGGGGAAATAATCAGGGAGAGCATTGTGGATCAGCAGGCCTGCTGCCCAGGGCTCAGGGCAGGGCTGGCAGTGGAAATGCTGCAGGGCAAACGGTGACACCCAAGGAGTTCCCACCGCCCAATCTCTTAAACTCTCCACCAATCCAGGTCTGTGCCACAGGAAACCGCCCCCACCCCCTAGTTCTTTAAGTTCTGAGACCAGTTTCTCAGATGTGGGCTGAGGCTGAGTGGGGAGGAGGGAAGGGGTTCATAATCATGGTGCCTTAGGCTATATTTTCACACCTTTTCATCTGATCATTCATTGTTCATTCCCTCCTCCCTCATTCGACTAATGTTTATAGACTTGTCCAAGGACCAGGTCTCCATGACAGTGATGATGTCCCCAGTGGTCAGAGAGAGAGGTGAGGGAGTTTTAGTCCTGTGTGCTAGATTGCCAGAGGAGGAAAGTTAGGCCTGGAAAGGGAAAGTGACTTGTCCAAAGTCACACGGCTGAAGCGGGGACTGGCCTTCAGTTCTCCACTTGCCAGCCCATGCTGAGTTCAAACACGACTGCGCATTAATGGCGCTGTTCTTACTAACACCACAGGAATCTTTTCTACAACCTAAGGTGCTTGGAGAGTCTCTCAGACAGAATGAGGTTTGCCTTTGGGGTCTCCGCACCCTCATTTCTTGTTCTTTCCCTTCTTCCTCTTCGTGTCCCCTCCCAGAGCCCAGTGATCCCATAATTCCTTCATCCTGTGGGGAATGATGACAACTCGGGATCTGAACCATTTCCTCTCCTGAGACGCCTTCCCCTGAACCCATAGCTACTCCAAGCACCTCCATTGCCTCGATGAGAAGGAACCTCTGGGTTCACTGTCAGCCCTCCCAGGCAGCATATGGCCATGGACCAAGGACATTCCCTCAACACATAGGAGCAGCTCCAGTGCTTGTGGCTGGCTGTGGAGGGCCCTTTCCTGGGGGCTTCTCAAATAGCTGCAGAAGTGACCTCTAGTATACCTTTCCTAGTTTATACACTTGAAAGTGTCAGACTGCCAGACTGGTCAGAATCCTTGAACACTTGAGCTGGAATCAGGGAATGTTATAGCTGGAGAATAGAAAGTTGGAGTTTGGATTATAGACTCTTGGAATGTTTGAGTTGAGATTACAGACTCTTAGGGCTAGGGCTGTAGAATCATAAATAATTATAGCTGGAATTATCGATCAAAGGAAATCAGGGACAGAAATGATGCCAACATTACTCCATCCCCCCCTCTCTGACAGCTGAGAAGAGAGAACTGGTCTTGTCACCCAGCCAGTGGTGGCTGGGCCAGGCCTTCTGCTGCCCAACAGGGCTCTGTCCTCCAGATCTCCTGGAGAAGCATCCAGGGCCTCTGGGGCCGAAGCACTCCTTGTCTGGGGACAGTGGGGACAGTGGTCTGCCACTCCTCTAGCCCAAGCCTCACTGCCAGCCCATCACAGCACCCCGCCACCAAGGCGGATATATTTAGGTGTCCTCCCTGAATATGTTTCCACAGCTCTGGACACTGCCTTCTATGTCCCCTCCTTCTCCAAGGCCTGTGGGCACTTTCTCTAAACTGACCCAATGAAGTCACCAGGAGCAAGGGCTCTTGCTCTGCCAATGCAAATATTTCTCCCCCAAAACGAAGCCCAGCCTGAGGGGTCTCCTGGTTCGCTTTGGTCTGGAGCTCAGACCCACCTGCTCTAACTCTGATGTTGCAGCATTCCTCTAACTTCCAGGGCCTGCTTTGGCCCAAGGACCACACATCCCTAATCCTACTCTTCTTAACTTTCCTCATTCTAGGCAGAGGGCACTCCTGCCCCTGCCCCTGCCAGTCCCCAAACACACACACACACAAACACACGTGTACACACTCGAGGGCACAGGCCAGCATTTTTCTGTTCCTCCCATGTTTGTCAGGAAAGAGGCCTCCATCCAAGCTCCATGCCTGCACTGGCAGCTCTCCCTTCAGCCTCTCTCCCACGCCCCATCCCAGACCTTGCCAGAGACTCAACATCTTCCCCTTTCAGACTGCATCTTCCCAGGAGCCAGAGAGTCACTGAGAGCTCAACAGTGATAGAGGTTGGGGACAGGAAGGGATCCTTCAGACATACTTAAGTGGGAGACTCTCAGATTCCTACCTGCCCAGCTCATGGGAAATCACTGGCTCTGTGGAAACGGAGAGTTCTTAGAGCAGGAAGGGACCACTTATGTGGCGGCTGCATCACTGTCATTATAGTTTTACAACCTGTTAAGGGTTGTTATATGCCAAGTACTTTATAGCCAGGAACTCAGTCAATCCTCACAATAACCCTACAAGGCAAATACTATTAATGTCTCCACTTTACAAAGGAAGAAACTGAGGCACAGAAAGGTTTTACCCTAAGTCCTACATGTAGAGAGTGCCAGAGGTGGGATTTAAACCAGGCTTGGATAACATAACCACCTTGACAGTCCCAGGTGGTGGCTTGCTATAGGAACCCCCTTCACCTTGGTCCCCTGGGGTCCTGCAGCCTCTTCCTGCCCAGTCAGTGCAGAAAAGGTGAGAACCTCATTGATGGTCACAGCTCCTCCTGAGAAGCCCAGCTTCCCTGCCCCTGCACTAGAAATGACAGACAGACCCCACCACAGTTCCCCCATGCAGGACACATCCCCACGCCCCTGTGACCCCTTCCTTCACACACAGTGCACATGGCCATACACAACTCCAGCTTCCCACCACACAACTCGGCTGCACACCTGCACACACAGCACACAGCACACACCAGACATACTGCCACACTCCCCCAGGAGGTCTAAGTCCTGCTGTCTCAGTTTGGAGGACAGGCAGTGGAGTCCTCCTACTTTACAGGTGCCGAAGGGCCCCCAGCAGGATAAACCCAGCTCATCACCACACCTTGAGTCAACTCACTGGATGGGAACTTACCAGAACAATATTTTTACATTAAAACAAATGCAAAAATATTACAGAGAGGAATACAAAATCCACATGAATTTTGAAGATTAAACAATGAGACTTCAGAGAACCTTCGTGTGTGCGCCCGCGCGCACACCCACGCATGCCTGTGGGAGGGTGAGCACGGGACTAGCTGTACTTCCTCCAGCCAGGTCCGGGGTGAGCTTTCACTCTCCCAAGCCCTTAGGGGCACTGGGTGGAAAGTCAGAACCACCCTAGGGAACATTTCATGGAAAATGTTCTGTCATAGTAAGAGCTGCACAAATGCTTCTCGTCTTCCATTATTTGGCTCAGCACACTACACAGAGCCATGGATGTGCCACACACAGAACATACATCTCACAACAGGCACCACATGCATGCATGCACCATCGTGTGATTGCTCCCACCACACAGTGGGCACACACCCTGGGCACACACTTGGAACCCCCGGGTTACCCTGGCACAGTCAGTCATGGCTATAGGTAGGTACCACACTTCTTGCACGCAGACAACACCACAATTCATTGGTCACACTCGACACACCTAGCACACACCACACACTAACTGCATACAACCCAGTACACACACATTGCCCACACTAATCTCTTACACACCGCCCACGACATACCCACCACACTCCTTCCCTCACGTACACACTCACTCCCCCCAGGGAACCCCACCTGGGGCCCGCAATGCGAGTCTGGCGTGGGCAGAGCTGCCCTCTACCCGCTCACCCTGGCACCGCCTGCCCCTCAGTTCCCCCCGCCGCAAAGTCCTCATCTGGACCGCGAAGCCCCCGGGCCGGGGACTTCATTTGCTCCAGCACTGGCACGAGGCGAATCCGCGAACGGAAGCTCCGCACAGGCAGCAGGCAGCAGGCAGCGGCTGGGGCGTCCCCGCTCCTCACGCCGCAAGAGCAAAGAGGTGGGGAGGTGGTGTGGCCGGGCGGCCTCCAAGCCCGAGCTGGACTCCCACTCCCGCCCAGGCGGGACCCGGCTGGACTGACAGCCGCTGGGGAACCCCGAGGAGGTGATAGTTCTGGAAAAGGCCGCAGGTGTCAGGAACCGGTGCTCTGGACTGGGACCCAGGAGCCCTGGACTCCAGCCCAGATTCCCTCACCTCTTCTACCTTTCCTTGGCCTCAGTTTCCCCCATTGTATTGGGGTCTGGGGTGGGGTGGGGGGCTTAAGTGGTGATTCCGACTTTCCAGCTCTGACATTCTGCAATTCTGGAATGGTGGTGGGGGAGGGAGGGATAAAAATAAATACTATTTCTTGAGCACCTACTATGTGCCAGGCATCGTACTAGGTGTTTTAATACATTACCTCATTTAATCCTCATAGCAATTCCAGAAGTATTATTATCCCTATTTTACAGGTGGCAAAACCCAAGCACAGAGAGATGAAGTGACTTGTCCAAGGTCACACAGCTGGTAAGTGGCAGACCTGAGGTTTGAACTCAGACAGTCTGACTCCAGAGCTCAAGTACCCCTAAAGCATGGACTGGTGGCACTTTCTAAACTGTACACTGCTCCCTGATTCTCATAACAACCCCAGGATCTTGGTGTCACAAATCCATTTTACAGATTAAGAAACTGAGGTTTGGGGCTTCCCTGGTGGCGCAGTGGTTGAGAGTCCGCCTGCCGATGCAGGGGACATGGGTTCGTGCCCCGGTCTGGGAAGATCCCACATGCTGCGGAGCGGCTGGGCCCGTGAGCCATGGCCGCTAAGCCTGCGCGTCCGGAGCCTGTGCTCCGCTACGGGAGAGGCCACAACAGTGAGAGGCCCGCGTACCCCAAAAAAAAAAAAAAAAAAAAGAAAGAAACTGAGGTTCATGGGGATTATTTTACCCCAGGTCACCCAGCTAGCTGGACATCCTACTAAAGATGGGGGGTGGGGGTGGGAGTGATACTGGGATGGTATAATGAGACAGTGCCTGTCACATAATTGGTGCTCATCAATGTCAGCATTCCTCCTGTCACTCCTCTTCCTTCTCTTCTTTTATCTCCTAAGCTCTCTTATGGACAGTGGCCTCTAATTCCCTCATCTCTGAAACCTCCCCTGACCAGTAGCCCTCAGACAAGCCAGCCCCTCTTCTTGGCTACCGCTGCAGCTTTTAATCAACAGTTGTTGAGTTCCTGTTCTGTGGCAGGTTCTGTGCTAGGACTGCAGATCCAAGTCAATAGGACAGTCCAGATAGCGCTGGCCTCATGGAGCTTATAATCTGGTGGAGGCCCCAGATGTTAAATAAATAGTCACATAAATTAATACAGAATTACACATTGTGGTAAGTGCTAAGAAGGAAAAGTGAAGGGTTACAGGAGAGATTATAATGGGGGTGGGAGGGGGAAGGAATCTAGTTTAAATTGTAAGATTTGGGAGAATTCCCTGGCGGTGCAGTGGTTAGGACTCCATGCTTCCACTGCAGGGGGCACGGGTTCAATCCTCATTTGAGGAACTAGGATCCCACATGCCGTGTGGCTCAGCCAAATAAACAAATAAATGGTAAGATTTGGGAAGATTTCGCAGAGGAAGAGCCCTTTAAGCTGAGACCAGAGTGAGGAGTTGGCCTCAGCCAGGTGACGGTGAGGGAGAAGAGAATCCCAGGCAGGGGAAACTTGAAGGGGGTGAGACAGGAAAGGGCTTGGCGTGTTCCGGGAAATGAAGCACAGCCAGAGTGGGAGGTGCCCCACGAGCCAGGAGGCATGGTGGGAGATGGGCCTGAAGGAGCCGCAGCAGCCAGCCCAGACAGCCCAAAGTCAGGACCTTGGCTTTTGTCCAAAGAGCCGTGGGAGTCACCAAAACATTTAGAGCAGCGGAGTGATATAATCAACTATCTTTTTTTTAAATTGGGGTATAGCTGACATATAATGTTATACCAATTTCGGTGTACAGCATAATGATTCGATATTTGTATATCAAATATCATTTTAATCAATCTCTCCAGCTGCTGGATGGAGAATAAGGAATGGGTAGGAGGGGCAAGGTAGCAGCAGGTGCCCAGCTAGGAGGCTGTTCTACAGTCTGGGAAAAGATGATGGCCGCTGGCCCAGGGAGGATGTGGGAGGTGGAGACTGGAGGACAGAGCCAGGGATATATGGTGTCATGGGCTGTTGTCATACCCACTTCGCCTGACCCAAGGGGCCTTGAGGCCTTGGCTGGCTCAAGGGGAAATGGTTGCTGCCAGTCCTTTGAGGGGAGAAGGTGTCTGCCTGTGACTCAACGGACTTGGGCCCCTAGAAACCCTCACCTAGGGAAGCTCTTCTCTCCCTTCATGGTAGCTCTTCCAAATCTTCCCTCTCCACAAGCTCTAACTCACTGACACCGCAGCCCCACCTGCTACCTGACTGACCAAGAAAATTCACTCACCAAATGCTCACTGGTTCTTACCTGTGCTAGGTAGACATTAGGACTGAGGCCAGGCTCAGTGGAAGGGGCTCACTTAAGTTCCTGCCCCCGACCTCTCTGCTCAGCAACCCCCCTCCCCAAGAGGTGGCTCTTCTTTTATCGGAGGTGAAGGCCCCAGCAGTGCCCAGAGCTGCTCTCTGCTTCTGCAGCCAGGTCCCCACGCCCTTGGGAATCCTCATCTCCACCCCTGCCGGCCTGTGAACATGCTCCAGTGTCTTCTTAAGCCTTGGAGCGCCCCTCTCCAGGCACTGCCCCCTCTCTTCCCTTCACTGCTGGTGGTCTTGCCTCCTCTGCAGTCCTCAGCCCATTTATCTAGTCTCTGCTCCCAGAGCATCCCCAAGATGGCTCCTCTAAGGACCCAGTGACCTCCGTGCCCCTGAAGGACTGCCCAGGAAGTCACTCGATGGATACTGTCAAGAACTCCCTGTGTGGCCTCCATAGCACCCTTCTCCTCCTGCTTCCCAGACTCCTCTCAGGGCTCTGTCCCACCCTCGTCTTCTCTGATCACTCAGCACATTCTCCCTGGGGGAGGGCAGTGGCTCTCCTTAAATTACCCCTGTGTGCCGGACACTCACAGTTCCCACCTCCAGCCCAGCCTTTCTCCTGCACCTCAGACCTATTGCTCCCTGGACTTCTCCCGTCTGGGGACTGAAGTGCCCTCTTCTCTACAGTAACCTCCCCCATGCCCTCATCTTCACGACAACACCGTCAGGCCCTGTCACCTTAGCCCGACACCTGCAACACTCAGACAACCAGCCTCTCCTTTCAGCTCCCATCGCAGCTAGTATTCAACAATCATTTATTGAATTCCTACTATGTGCCAGGATTAAGGAGGCTTTCTTAAACAAAAACATAAACAACAACAAAAAAGAAAACATCAGAAAGGAAAAAAAGTGATAAACTCAAGTATAATAAAAATTTTAAAGTTCTATTAATCCAAAATACTAAAAGGGACTTCCCTGGTGGTCCAGTGGCTAAGACTCCATGCTCCCAATGCAGGGGGCCCAGGTTCGATCCCTGGTCAGGGAACTAGATCCCACATGCATGTTGCAACTAAGAGTTCGCATGCCGCAACTGAAAGATCCCACATGCCGCAATGAAGATCCTTCACATGGCAACGAAGATCCCGCATGCCTCAACTAAGACCCTGTGCAGCCTAAATAGATAGATATTTAAAAACAAAAAACAAAATACTAAAAATAAAGACCACAAACCAAGAGGAGGTATTACAACATGTTAACAGACAAGGATTATTATTCAGCATATATAAATAACTCCTATATACCGATAAGAAAAAAACCAAACAACCTAATAGAAAAATGAGCAAAAAACGTGAGTAGGCATTTCACAGAAGAGAAAGCAAGCACGGCCAATACACATATGAAAATATGTTCAGCCTCACAATCAATCAGGGAAATTTCAAGTAAACCCACAAATTTCAAGTAAATACCATTTCACACACATCAGATTAGCAAAAATTAAAGAGTTTGATAACACCAACTTTGTTGAGGGTGTGGAGAGATGGGAACTTTTATGCACTGTGGGTGGGACTAGAAATTGAACATACCACGTTGAAGAACAATTTGTCAGTATCTAGTAGTTGAAGATGCACATCATCTAAAAGAGTTATTCCACCCCAATATAAATAACCCGGATAAACTTTAGCAGGTGTAGAAAAATGTACATCACAGCATTTTATCTAAAGCAAAACATTGGGAACAATCTAAATATCCATCAATAAGAGAATGGAAAAATACATTTTCATTCAGGTGTCCCTTTCTATCTGAACTCTCACTCTCCCGGCAATTGTTACAATGACTTTCAAAACTTTTTACTAGTAGAAAACCTGACTTAACAAACCTACAGGTGCTCCCCAGCACAAGTCTGGGTGAGAGGATGTGGAGTAGGCTGTGGTGGTAACTCCTCTGTTCTCCCAATAGGATAGGCTCACACCTCATGCTTGTGTTCCTTAAACTTAATTGGTACGTAATTGTTACCATCTTCCCCTCATTGTTAAGCAAAAATGTCTTCTAAGAAAGTGGGAAAGCCTGAGCCTGAGAGGCTTAAGAAAGCCCACACACTAGAAGAAAATGTGGAAGTGGTAAGCTCATTGAGAGGGCTGGACACGCGAAAGATGTAAGCTTAGCCAGGCATGTATCCTCCTCCATCACACACAGGAACTGTCCTACATGTGAGAAAACAAACAAACAAACAAAAAGAGCCCACTCAGGGGACTTCCCTGGTGGCACATGATTAAGACTCCGAGCTCCCAATGCAGGGCGCCCAGGTTCGATCCCTAATCAGGGAACTAGATCCCACATGCATGCCGCAACTAAGGAGCCCACAAGCTGCAACTAAGGAGCCCACAAGCTGCAACTAAGACCTGGTGCAACCAAATAAATAAATATTAAAAAATATTTTTTACAAAAGAGCTCATTCAGTGTTAGATAATGAAGCAATCAGTGTTTTAAATGCTTTAGAGCTTTATGCAATGATGGAAATATCCTATATCTGCTGTCCAATGTGATATGATAGCCTTCAGCCGTATGTGGCTACTGAGCGCTTGAAATGCGTCTAGTGCAACTGAGGACCTGAAATCTTTAACTTCAAATTCATTTACATTTAAACTTAAATAGCCTTGTGTGGCTAGTAGATACCATATTGGACAACACAGCTTTATACTGTGCAGAAATCCTTGGTGATCATTAATAGTTTTAAAGAATTTCAATGATACTGGGGTGAAATTAGTGGAAGTTTTTGGATGAGCTGGCAACATATTATTATTTTTCCCAGATAAAATTCTGTAATATGAGCTTTTACTATCTACACATTTACTATCAGGAATGGGCTATGTTAAGGGATGACTGTATAAGCATGTAATGGAATACTATACAATGGACAAAAATGAATGAACTAGAGCAGCACATGGACAAAGCTAAATCTCACAACTATAATGGAACTGAATAAAGAAGTATATGGGAGGATACACACAGTATGATACTATGAACATAACGTTTTAAAACATGCAAAATAATACTATACTTATGTATAAAAACATTAATGGGAATGACCAACCGGGTAAAGGTCACCTTTGACGGGAAGGAGGAGGTGAGATTATAGGGGACACAGTAATAGACCCTGCTTCTCCCCTGACTCCCCAGCCCCCCACATGCTTTACAAAGACAAAGGGTGATCAGGGCCAGCACAGAGAGGAGGCACCTCTTCTCACAAGCCTTCTCTGTCCCCCTCCCCATCAGACAGTGCCCAGGACCTCCTCTGGGCTCCCAAGTCCCCAGAGTTGGCCTCTGATGCACCAGATCACTCTGGCCTGATGTTGTCTCTCTCCACATCGCTCCCTCACCAGCAGAGGTGAGGCACAGTTCCAGAACAGTGTCTGGAACACTGCCTACGAACACAGGCACTGTGTCTGTGGTTCACCAGCCCTGTTTTCTCCACACTTGGCACAGTGCTCTATAATAACTAAATGAAGGAATGAATATAGGTCTCTCTGGGGATTTAGAGTCATCATTATCATTCATCTCTTCTCTGACCCTCTCTATGTGCCCAAGCATGGTCAGGGCACCGGGGATACAAAGATGAATTGTCCATGGCTAGTGCCCTCAAGAAGTGTCTGGTTTGGAGAGGGGATAAGCCAGGATGTTGTGGGCAGAGGGATGCAGAGATGTGCACTGAGGCATAGGAACCCAGAGGGGCCCCTGGCCCAGCCTGGAGACATGGGCATAGGGGAAGTCAGGGTACAAGTCCTAAGCTGGTGTTTAAGAACAGCTAGGGTCATCTGGGTGAAATCAGGGGAGGGGGCAGCATGCAAAGACCTGGAAGTGAGAGAGAATGTGGCAAATTCTGGGAACCTTGTGTGTCTCAGTTCGGTTGGAGAGTCCAGTGGAAGGGAGGACTGGGACAGACAAGGCTGAAGAGGCGGGAGGGACCAGGTCTTGAAGGGCCTTGAATGTCAGGCTGGGAAGCTTAGTTTATCCTCAGGGCAATGGGAGCCATGGAAGGGTATAAGCAGGGGAGGGGCATAATCAGAGTAATGTCTTAGAAGGTTTGCTCGTCCCAGCTGCTGTGCGGAGAGGCAGAAGAGGAGGCAGGGGACCAGTGAGGGCCAGTAGTCCAGGCAGGTGGCCAAGCTGGTAGGGATGGAGGAGGGGTGATAAGTGAGGAACTGATTAGAAGGGGGATTGTGGGGGCTTTTTAGGAAGTAGAATCAGCAGGATTTAGGCAGATTGGGTGTGAATGTGAGGGAGACAGAGGGTTATCTTGGTTTGGGTTCCCCCAGAAGCCAACACTGGGGCAAGGAATCAAGTGCAAGTAGTTAATTTCTGAGATGATCCTGAAAGCATCACTAAGGGTCTGGGGAAGTAAGACAGGGAAAGGAAGGAAGCCAATTCAGGGTGGTTGTATGGTCAGGCCACTCAAGATGGCTGTTCTCTTGTCTTTACATCCCCTGCCTGACCAGTGCCTGCTTCACTTACACCCTACTCACATGACTGACCTTCCTACCTACTTGCCCCAGGCCCCAGTTGGTAATTGCTCTTATCAAAGGGGCAGTGAGGGGTGTGCCCCTCTGTTAGTTTCCCTGGTAACCGATGAGTCAACCTGATGTCAATCCCCTTCTACTCCCTGGGAGTGAAGACTGCTGCCATGTCCTGCCCCACGGTTGCTCCAGGACCTTGTTTCAGACGTGTAAGCTCCCCCATCCATTAAACCATTGATGTCTTTGTCGCTGACTCCCAGCTCTTTCTTCGGTCTTGAAGCTGGGCAAGCACAGGCCTTTGTAGGCCTGTGAGGTACAGCCCAACAGTGGTCAATGAACAGATTATCCCTGGGGGTCAATCCCATTGGGAACCTCTAGGAGGCAGCACAGAACATGCCTCAGAGATTTCCCACATGAGTGACAAGGAATCTGGAGCATTTATCTATCAACTCTAGTTGTCATTGGTTAAAAGCTGGTCCCCAAATTTTCTGGCCCTTCTGGCCAAATGTGCTCCAGATGGCCAGAGAAAGCTCCCAGGCAGAGTCCCAGGTACCGTCAGTGAGAAGGTGTTGGGGCATAGGGAATAGTGAGCGCTGAGGGTCATGATCAGGGACCTGCTCCAACATCTGGTACAGGGGAAGAGGAGGCCCATTTACTCCCAATAGGTTGAGCCCTGGTTCTCCAAGGTGGGCAGAAGAGAGGAATCTGTGTTGAAGTTGGGGAGTGGGGGTTGTCTTGATGGCCCTGACTTCTCCCCAGCGTCCTCTCCCCAGTCCTCAGCCTTCTTGCCTGGTCCATCTACTGCCCCTAGATGGTATGCAGAGCCTCACCTGATTTCCATGGAGACTGTGCTCCAGCCCCTGGAAATGCCTACTCCGATTAGCTTTGCCAAGTGGTTTGATCACTGCACCCACGTCAAGTCAGAGACAATTGGTGGCTCTTTAATAAAATAATATCCCATCACCCGGGGTTGACAGCAGGCTGGAGACACAGATTTGGGGAACTTACCAACTTAATGTTCGTTATTCTAGGCCATAGGGCAGTGAGTTTGCTTAATGGAAGAGAGAAGATAGAGAAGAGGGTTTGGGCTGGAGCCATCAGTTAAAGGAGGGAAGAAGAAATGCCCAGGGACAAGACTGAAGAGAAGCAGCCAGAGCAGTAAGATGTGCAGCAGAGCAGTGTGGTGTCACTGAGGGCGAGGGAAGACAGGCTCGGGAGAAGGAAGGAGAGGGCTGCAGGCTCAGAGCTGGGCCCAGGAGCCAGGCGCCATCTACCTGGCTCCAGGAGAGGTCAAAGAGCCCTGTGTTAGAGTGTGTCTGGAAGAACACTTGCTTCCTCCTCTTCCTCTCTCTCCCCCTCCCCGCTCTCCCAGCCTCTGCCTGTGGCCTCAGCCGCCTTAGCAGCTGGCAGACGTCCAGTGAGACCCAGAGTTGATGAGCTATGTCTGGCATTTCCAAAGACTTCTGAGACTTCCCTTGCTCCTGTCAGCCCCCAGCCTTGATGTGCCTGCAGCCTCCTCTCCAGACCAGTGCTTCCCTTTTAGCCCCAACCATGGTTCCAAGACCCCCCCCAACCCCTTTCCTGAGGTCCAGGAGCCCCATGCCGCACCTGTTTGCTCTGTCAGCCCAGCATCCATGGGCAGCTTATGTCCTGAAAAGGGCCACCACTTCTGGAAGTTCCCCCTTTCACATTCCTACCACATTCCAGCTGCCCAACCAAGTATTAACCCACAAATTCATAACCCAGGAATTTTAGCCCTGGCAGCTGCTCCTCAGGGCTTTGAATTCCTCCCTTGCCTCCATGTACATTGATGGGAGATGGGGGTGAGTCATTGCCCCTTTCCGGGTCTTAGTTTCCTCAGCTACAAAATCGGGTCGACAATCCTTGCTCTGCCTCCTCCCATGGCTGGCCCTGAGGGTTCACACTTTGTAAATTCTGCTAGTTGTACATGCTGTTCCCCCTCTTGGAATGCCGTTCCTTTCCTTTCTTCTTTGTGAGTCCTGATCACCCTTCCAAGCTCTACTAATAAAACATGCTACCATTTTTCTCATGTGTGCTATGAGCCAGCATTGTGCTAAGGGCTTTACATATGTTATCATGCTTCATTTGTACATGGAGTCTGAATAGATACTCTGATTATTCCCATTTTACAGATGAGGAAACAGGCTCAGAGAGACTATATGACTTGCTTTAGGTTACGCAGCTAGGAAATGTTGGTCAGAACTAGAACTCAGGACTTCTGAGGTAAGACTGAGGCCTTTCTCATTTCAGTCTGGCTCCTTCCTATCATGCCCACCAGATCTGCCCCTGATTCAGAAGTTAGCTTGTATTAAAAGGAACACAGTGCATGTAGTAAAGAGGTGATAGTCCACAGAGGTCTGCTGGAGCCTCACTGGCCTCTGCAACACTGCCTGCTGCAGGGGGTCGGAGAGGGTAACAAAATCAATTCGAGGAGCAAGAAGCCAAATTACATGAGAGTTGAACCCTGAGATCAGGAGGGAAATCTTTCACTGGGTACCAACAGATCCCTGTCGCTTTTATTTATTTATTTATTTTTATTTTATTTTATTTTATTTTTGCGGTACGTGGGCCTCTCACTGTTGTGGCCTCTCCCGTTGCGGAGCACAGGCTCCAGACGCACAGGCTCAGCGGCCATGGCTCACGGGCCCAGCCGCTCCGTGGTATGTGGGATCTTCTCGGACCGGGGCACAAACCCGTGTCCCCTGCATCGGCAGGCAGACTCTCAACCACTGCGCCACCAGGGAAGCCCTCCCTGTTGCTTTTAAATCAGACTAGTTGAATCTGAGGTACAGTCAGATATTATTGTTTTGTTAAATAGTTTAAACCTCATAATGAAGAAAGAATTGATGTTTTCATTCATTTCAGCTCTTTAAAAATCAACAAATCAATATCCAAAGATTGGGAATGACCTAAACGTTATTCATAGGGAACTGGTTAAATAAATTATGGCTGTGAACAGAACAAGTAAGCTTTTTGTGTACTGGTGTGAAAAGACTTTCAGGAAATCTGCAGAAGAAAGCTAGAAATATGTGTACAAGTATGTAGCCTTTTGTGTATAGAGAAAGAAAAAAGAGCATACGGCTTTTAGGGCTTGTATATGCATACAGTTATCTGGAAAGATGAAGAAACCATGAATGGTGGTTGTTTAATAAAGTTAATGAGAGAGAGACTCTTCACTGTTTACCTTTCAATATTTGTTTTGTTTGAACTGAGTGAATGCATTCTTTAGTTGAAAATTAAATAAAGAAACATATCACTTTCTTAAATCAAGATGTCACATTTAATAAAGTTGCTGCAGGGACTTCCCTGATGGCGCAGTGGTTAAGAATCTGCCTGCCAATGCAGGGGACACAGGTTCGATCCGTGGTCCGGGAAGATCCCACATGCTGCGGAGTAACTAAGCCGGTGCGCCACAACTACCGAGCCCACCCTCTAGAGACTGCGACACAACTACTGATCCCACGCACTGCAATGAAGCCCATGCATTCTAAGGCCCGTGCTCCGCAACAAGAGAAGCCACTGCAATGAGAAGCCCATGCACTGCAACGGAGACCCAATGCAGCCAAAATTTAAATAAATAAATTTTAGAAAAAGAAAAAAATTAAAAACAAAACAAACAAACCCACAAAGGAGTGTGCTAAGAAAGCATTCTTGAAAAATAAGGTTGCTGCAAATGAAGGGGTTTGACAGAAAGATAGATCAATGGAACAGGATAGAAAGCCCAGAGATAAACCCACATATGGTCACCTTATCTTTGATAAAGGAGGCAGGAATGTACAGTGGAGAAAGGACAGCCTCTTCAATAAGTGGTGCTGGGAAAACTGGACAGGTACATGTAAAAGTATGAGATTAGATCACTCCCTAACACCATACACAAAAATAAGCTCAAAATGGATTAAAGACCTAAATGTAAGGCCAGAAACTATCAAACTCTTAGAGGAAAACATAGGCAGAACACTCTATGACATAAATCACAGCAAGATCCTTCTTGACCCATCTCCTAGAGTAATGGAGATAAAAACAAAAATAAACAAATGGGACCTAATGAAACTTCAAAGCTTTTGCACAGCAAAGGAAACCATAAACAAGACCAAAAGACAGCCCTCAGAATGGGAGAAAATATTTGCAAATGAATCAACTGACAAAGGATTAATCTCTAAAATTTACAGGCAGCTCATGCAGCTCAATAACAAAAAAATAAACAACCCAATCCAAAAATGGGCAGAAGACCTAAATAGACATTTCTCCAAAGAAGATATACAGACTGCCAACAAACACATGAAAGAATGCTCAACATCATTAATCATTAGAGAAATGCAAATCAAAACTACAATGAGATATCATCTCACACCAGTCAGAATGGCCATCATCAAAAAATCTAGAAACAATAAATGCTGGAGAGGGTGTGGAGAAAAGGGAACACTCTTGCACTGCTGGTGGGAATGTGAATTGGTTCAGCCACTATGGAGAACAGTATGGAGGTTCCTTACAAAACTACAAATAGAACTACCATATGACCCAGCAATCCCACTACTGGGCATATACCCTGAGAAAACCATAATTCAAAGAGTCATGTACTAAAATTTTCATTGCAGCTCTATATACAATAGCCCGGCGATGGAAACAACCTAAGTGTCCATCATCGAATGAATGGATAAAGAAGATGTGGCACATATATACAATGGAATATTACTCAGCCATAAAAAGAAACGAAATTGAGCTATTTGTAATGAGGTGGATAGACCTAGAGTCTGTCATACAGAGTGAAGTAAGTCAGAAAGAGAGAGACAAATACCGTATGCTAACACATATATATGGAATTTAAGAAAAAAAAATGTCATGAAGAACCTAGGGGTAAGACAGGAATAAAGACACAGGCCTACTGAAGAATGGACTTGAGGATATGGGGAGGGGGAAGGGTAAGCTGTGACAAAGCGAGAGGCATGGACATATATACACTACCAAACGTAAGGTAGGTAGTTAGTGGGAAGCAGCCGCATAAGCACAGGGAGATCAGCTCGGTGCTTGGTGCTTTGTGATCACCTGGAGGGGTGGGATAGGGAGGGTGGGAGGGAGGGAGACGCAAGAGGGAAGAGATATGGGAACATATGTATATATATAACTGATTCATTTGTTGTAAAGCAGAAACTAACACACCATTGTAAAGCAATTATACTCCAATAAAGATGTTTAAAAAAATGAAGGGGTTTGATAGTGTCTCATTATTGAGAAAAATTGAAAAATTTTATAAACAAAATTTTATATAGGGATTTACCATTTTTCTAAGTAGTTTTGCATAAATTAACATATTAATCTTCTTAAGCCTTACTTAGAACAGATGACTACTCTCATTTCTTAAAGGAGGAAACTGAGACTCAGAGAAGGCAATGGTCTTGTCCAATGTCACCCAATCTGTAAGGAAAGGAACTGGAACTGGAGCCCCGGGGCCTGATAACAGGAACCACAGAAAATGCAGAACAAAGCCACACCTTTGCTTCTCAGAGTGCTGGTGACTCTAAAAAGGGGGATTAAATAATTCTGTCCTCTTGAGTGGTTTGAAGATTAACTGAGGTAATGTATGTAAAACTCTTAGCACTGTGCCTACCACAGAGCAAATAATCAAGAACTTTCTTTAACTGTTGCTTTATTTAAATTTTATTTAAATAACAGAAGAGGATGTTCCAGTTCAGTTGGCATTTCCTGAAATGCCATGAAATGTTCATGAAATATGAACACCCCATATTTCAGCCATACGAACTAAGAAGGGGAGAAGCATCAGAGAACTGAAGGAAGTCTAGGAAATGATCTTTGCCCTAACGATGCTTATGGTCTTATTGGTGAGACTCACATACCTTTTCTGTAGTTATTATTGTCAGTGGTCAGGTAATTTTTTCCATACTAAGCCTCATTGTAATATTAAAAAGGGATTGTCCAACTTTATGTGCAGTGCTTTTAAATGACAAATGACAGAATTTGCAGGGAGAACTAAATGTTTTTTTCAGAATATTTTATTCTATTTTGGATAATATTGTGCACAACGTTTATACTCTCAACCACCCTCCACCATAACTGAGGTCCTGGGTACATATCTAGTCCCCTAATCATCCTGCATTAGTGAGGGTTTTGGCATTAATGGCGCCAAAATGGCAGTGTTGTGTGTTCTCTGCTTTATCTAATGTTTATTGTATTGACATACACGATGCTCACCTAGGCTTCTGGCTATTCCCAGATTAGAAAAATACTAACAGAGTAATGCTGTACTTATTGAAAACTGTCATATAAAAAAAACAACGGAATTGTTCTTTCCAGTTAATTTTTTTCCCCAAAGTTTGAGAATAAGGGGATTAATTTGCATCTCAGAGGAGAAAGCCCTTATTTCCTGGAGAGAGAAGTGTGAGGAGGGCCACAAATGTCCTTACTCACCAGGGAGCTTGGTTCATGTGAAAACACTTCCATCTGCCACCACTTGAAGATGTGACTGGCAGAAGCTCTTAGATGTTGCCACTCTCAGAAGTGGACAAGAAAGGCCAGAAGAACAAAAGGTAGGATAACAAGAGGGCAAGATCAGGAGGGTTTGTGCCCACCTTGAGCTGCTTATGCAGGTTGAAAGGGAGGCATTTCATTGGAGTCCTGCTGCCTCTTTCAGTAAGAGAACTGACAAGAAAGATAACCCTTCCAAAGGATTTGGCACTTCTGGGTTTAGGGAAGCAATCCACAGTGTTCAACTTTTGTCCAGGTGGCTTATGGACTGATGGTGTACGTCCAGGATTCAGAAAAGAGCAGGAGACAAAGGGTTCCAAGCAGTAATGTCTAGTGTATAAACAACTACACTTGGTCAAACCTGTATATAAGATGTGCAGGAGAGGAGAAAGCAAAGCACAAGCCAAGATTACCTATGAGGGAAGTGATGAAAAGAGTCTCTTAGAAGAAAGATCAAACAATCCTCCATCTATAGAATGGACAGAGGGACAACATCCCTCTGTGAAAAAACACCAATAAAATAAAAACCTGGATCTCCTTACGTGATCACTGCTTTTCCTGGATTTTAACCAGCATTTTTCTTGTTCCTCAGGCTTTAAATAGGGAGTTCAGCATGGATGCCCACACTGGAATAGAAAACTCACCAGTTTGCTGACCCTGGTTCATAGACCCTGGAGAATGTTTGATACAGGAATACTACTAGCCAAAGAAAAGAGAAATGGCATTGATGTGAGAGAGGCAGGTGCCACATGGTTCTGATTTGCCTTGAGCAAATTGGATGAAAATGGAAAGAAATGAAGACTAGGTACTGTGATAGCAATGCCCACTTCAATGAAAACCACCACCTCACTGACACAGGTGCTGGTACAAGGTGTTTAGAGGACGAGGAATCTGTCATATAGATAATGGTTGATGACACTGACATTGCAGAAGGTTGGCCTAAGCTTCTGTCCTGTGTGGGCAGTGGCTCCAGCAAATCCCATCTCATACATGCACACACACACACACATATGCTTGCACAAACCCAAACCTCAACACCGAACACATCTGATGAGATGTGGTGCTTTATACAATCATGGATTATAAACAGCTACAAAGCAGTCACAGGCCATTAATGTCAACACATAGTATTTAGGAGATGATAATGAAGAGAAAGAAAGTCAGCTGAGTCACGCACCCAACACAGGAGATGATGTCCTTTGATACAAAAGTCAACAGCAACAGCAACAGAAATCCATGAAGCATTTGTTGAAGAGGAAACATAGCATTCGGGTGTAAAGGTAAGAACTTAGGCCAATTAGAGTGATTAGGGCCAGGTTCCCCACCACAGTGCCAACTTGTTAACCCAGAAATGGTGAGTTCAGGCCCTAAGTAGTTTCCGCCAGGCATTCCCATATGGGGAGACGTGTGCAAAGAAAATGCACCTCCCTTTCACACTATAAAAGATGGGCTGATTCTCATGAGTACCATACACACTAAGTGGTCTGCTAGGGCTGCTGTAACAGAGTACCACAGACTGGGTGGCTTAAACAACAGAAATTAATTTTCTTACCGTTCTGGAGGCTAGGAGTCCAAGATCCAGGTGACAGCAGGACTGGTTCCTTCTGAGGGCCTCTCCCCTTGGCTTGTAGATGGCCATCTTCTCCCTGTGTCTTCATACCACCTTCCCTCTGTTGTGTCTGTATCCAAATAGCCTCTTCTTGTAAGGACACCAGTCCTACTAGATTAGGGCCCACCCCAGTGACCTCATTTTAACTTAGTTGCCTCTTTAAAGATCCTTTCTCCAATAAGGTTACATTGAGGTACTGGGTGTTAGGACTTCAGCATATCTTGGGGGAGGGATTCAGCATAGAAGAGTGGAGAAAAGCAAACTGTAGTCCAGTCTCTTCTCTGTTTCTGATTTCCTCCCCCTGTTTCCCTTTGAGACAAACGGCTTCTGATCATTTAGGGATTTGGGACTTATACCTTTGTAGCAGTGAGTAGAGATGGGACCCTGGCTTCTACTTCCATTCCTATATTTACTCCTCTGCCATTTTTTCCCCATATTTCGTTTTGTTTTGTTTGTTGTTGGTTGGTTGGTTTTTGTTGTTGTTGTTGTGGCAGGTATCCTGCTGGCTCTTCCTTCAAAATACATCTGGCATCCGTCCATTTCTCACCACCTCCATTGCCTCCACCTGGTCCTAATCTTCATGATCTCTCGCCTGGATTTCTTCATTGGCTCCTTCCTGCTCTGGCTGCTCCCATCCTCAGCCCACTGTGGTTTATTCACCACACTGAAGCCAGATTCAGCCTTCTAAAATGTAAGGCACACTGTATCTCTGCAATGGCTTTCCACCTCACTCACTGTCCTACAAGATTCCACCAACCTCTGGCCTCCACTTCACTTCTTCCGTCTTCACCCCAGGCCCCAGCCTCCTTCCTCTGGCAGCCAGACCTTTGCACTTACTGTTGCCTCCGGCTGGAAGGCTCTCCTTCAAATCTGTTCGAATGCCCTCTTTTTAGCCTCTCCTGAGGCTTCACCTGACCACCCTACTTAAAATTCAGGGTTTCCGGGCTTCCCGGGTGGCGCAGTGGTTGAGAGTCCGCCTGCTGATGCAGGGAACGCGGGTTCGTGCCCCGGTCTGGGAGGATCCCGCGTGCCGCGGAGCGGCTGGGCCCGTGAGCCATGGCCGCTGAGCCTGCGCGTCCGGAGCCTGTGCTCCGCAACGGGAGAGGCCACAGCAGTGAGAAGCCCGCATACCATACACACACAAAAACGAAACAAAACAAACAAAATCAGAGTTTCTGTGGTGGCGCAGTGGTTGCGAGTCCGCCTGCTGAGGCAGGAGAACAGCGTTCATGCCCCGGTCCGGGAAGATCCCACTATGCCGCGGAGCAGCTGAGCCCCTAAACCATGGCTGCTGCGCCTGCGCATCCGGAGTCTGTGCTCCGAAGCCGGAGAGGTCACGGAAGTGAGAGACCCATGTACCGCAAATAATAAACAAATAAATAAATAAAAATAAATAAATAAAAAATCACATCCTCCTTCTGCTCCTAATCCCTCTTTCTTCTCTGTTTTCCCCACAGCACTTGTCACCTCCTAACACAGCACGGAATTTACACTTTATGATATCTGTTCCTTTTTGTCTCTCTCACCCTACTAGGCTATAAGCTCCAAGGGAAGGATCTTTCTTTTTCATTTACTGATGATTTCCAAATACCTACAACAATGCCTACAACATAGTAGGCTCTTGGTAAATATTTGTTTAATAAATAACGAGTGAATCAATAATAATAAGGTTCCTGCCTCAAAGAGCTCTTGTGAAACTTACACGAAATAATTAATTTGACTTGTTTTGCAAAGGAAAGGAATTATATAATGAGTACCCACTGGTACTAGATGTTCTGCAAAACAGTTACATGGTTTATCTCGTTTATTCCTCACTATGAATCTCATTCATTCATTCAGTGAGTAATTGTTGTGCACCTACTATGCACTAAGCACCGTTCTAGGCACTGGGGTAAAGCAGTGACAAAACTAGACAAAACCCCCTGTCCTCTGGGAGCTTTCAAGAAGAGACAGACAATACAAATAAAACATAAGGGACTTCCCTGGTGGCGCAGTGGTTAAGAGTCCGCCTGCCAATGCAGGGGACATGGGTTCGATCCCTGGTCTGGGAAGATCCCACATGCTGCGGAGCAACTAAGCCCGTATGCCACAACTACTGAGCCTGCGCTCTAGAGCCTGCGTGCCACAACTACTGAAGCTTGTGCGCCTAGAGCCTGTGCTCCGCAATAAGAGAAGCCACCGCAATGAGAAGCTCGCGCACCACAACAAAGAGTAGCCCCCGCTCACCGCAACTAGAGAAAGCCCGCGCGCAGCAATGAAGACCCAATGCAGCCAAAAATATAAACAAACAAACAAACAAACAAGCAAATAGAATGTAAAGTGAGTGTGATTATCCCTCTTTTTTATGACGAGGAAACTGAGATGCCCAAGGTCATCTGATTAATGAGTGGCAGAGCCAAGATTCAAATGTAAGTCTTCAAGGTTTATGTGCCCTGTGCCTCGTGGATGAAGGCATCCGGGTTTAGGTGGAGTGAAAGCTTGTGGACAAGGCGTGTGGGTCTGGGGTGAGGATGCGGGGTGGGGTCTGGAGGGCTGGCTGAGACTCCCCCCCTTAATTTTTGCTTCCCACTCTATCCCAAGGGCCTCCCCTTCCTCATGATTGAGAGTCAGATGCATTTTACCTACTGCCATGCTGGTGGGATCCAAATCACAGGCATCTCGTGGGTGGTGGGTAAGCTCTTACTTCTTCCCAGATGGTGTCACAGGGGATGCTGGGAGGAGCAGCTGTGCTCAGTCACACCTCCCAGGGGATGGAGTCCTGTTGTAGAGGCTGCCATTCGAGGAGGCAAGGACTTCTGGGGGCATAGAGAGGGCAGGGCTTCTGGTAGGGGTGGAGACCCTGGAGTGGGGCAGGGTAGCCCTGGAGGGGGGCAAGGTAGGGAGCTGGGGGTGCCAACCTGGAGAAGAGCCAACTCGGGGTCATGGTGACACCTTCCCGTGGCTGCCCTGGGCTGAGGGCAGGTGTGCCGTGTGCCCCTAAGGCCAAGCTGGGGAGACAGGGCTCCTGTGAGGAGGGCTCTCCCACAGGGACAGGGGTTGCCTAGGAGGGAGTGATCTCTCCATCTCTGGTTGTGGGGGGAAGATGCAAATGATGCCAGGGTGTTAGGGAGGTACAGAGAGGACCCTTGCTGGTGGGATAAACCCTTTCAGAGACCCCAGCTTCAGAGAAGGGAGAAGATTCTGACTTCCCTTCAGAAGAGCTCCCAGACCAGATGGAGAGGCTGGTCCTCAAGGCTTAGAGCCCAGCCCCAGATCTGCAAGTCCTTTGGGAGGGCCTCTCTAGCCCCACTCCCCAGCACTCAGCTGTGTCCTCAGACCCAGGGTTTGGGTGTCTTCCTGGCAGCCAGTGAAGGTGGGGGACACCATCTGGGGCCTCTGGAAGGTAAG
Source organism: Lipotes vexillifer (assembly GCF_000442215.2). NCBI lineage: Eukaryota > Metazoa > Chordata > Mammalia > Artiodactyla > Lipotidae > Lipotes > Lipotes vexillifer. Next base: position 669,733 of record NW_006773138.1, on the reverse strand, counting down.
CAGGAGGTTAAAGGAATACCCATGGCCAGAGGACGTCATAGAGGTGTCCTTGGGGACCACTCCTGGCAGAACAAATGAGGGTCAAGTCAGTGCCTTTGAAACCCCAAGCTGGGACATTGGGCCTCAGAGGGGCAGCGCCCTGAGGATGGAGCAGCTGTATCTGCCCCTCAGTCTTGCCCTCACAAAACCAGCAGTCCGACACATGCTCCTCTGAGGGAATAAAATACCCCACAGTGCTGGTGCAGAGTGGATGGATCAGCTAGGGGCTCTAGGGCACTAGATGGGGAGTCCTTGCAAGCCCATAGGGGCAGGTTGGCTGTAATGGAGATCTGAAACGTCACCTGCTCTCACCCAGGAAGAGGCAGCAACCTCTTGTCAATGCTGATCAGCCCCCACCATCAGGAACACACCTGTAGCCAACAAGGTCGGGCTTATCACTTGCTGCAGCAAAGACTTCCCATCAGGGGATTCCCTGGGGTGTCTCTAAAGGGAGGAGTTAAGGAAGGGGTGCTTATAGGGTTGTGGGGCTGGAGTGAGTCAAAGGATGGTCTCTGGCAGAGATTGGTCAGGATTTGCAAAGCAGGAAGTTGCTGGAAGAGTCAGAGATCTTATGTTGAGAACACAGGAGCCCTCGTGGAGAATTACTATTAAATCAGTTTGCCTGTGGTTTTCTCTTGGAACATGTGGGTCTAAATACATGGGTGTTTTCAAGTGTGAGCTTAGTCTGAGATGGACATCACGGCTTGGTCAGGCACTGTTAACTGTTTTGTAAATCAGGTATGTTTTGCAAATTGTGTTCCCAGTTTCAATTCTCAGTCCTACCCCTATCTCGCGCACTCCAACAACCTGGCTGCTAGCAGGATCATTTTCTTCTCATCACTCCACGAGAAAGAGTCTGGACCCCAGCCCCCATTCCTGCCTCTGCTGCCAGCTCTGGGCAGCAGGGGGCAGCAGGGCAGCATCCATGAACCCAGGACCCACAGTAGACTAAGCACAGCCCGACAAGGGAGCTGAGCCAGCTCTCAGATTGAAGGAATATGTCTGAAGCTCTGAACTGCCCCTTTTGATTTCCTTTGTTCCCAGGAATTCTGGGGACAGGGGACAAAAGGGTGAGGGAAATGGGAAGTAAGGAGGGAGGGAAACTGAAGGAAAGGGAGGAAGAATGGCGAGGGAGAAAAGGAAAGGGGGTCTACAGAGCTGGCAGCTGGATCCCCTCTCCACTCCCATCTCTTCCTGTCATCCCCAACCCTGTCTACTTCCATCTCCTGGTTTTAGTCTGACTCCATGGCAGCCCCTCCTGGTCCCTCTCTTTCTCCCACGGGCTAGGCACCCACCTGTGGCTCTTCTGTCTCCAGGTATCTATGTGGTACCTGCCGGGACAGCCCCTACCCCTCAGACTTCTCCCTCACACACAGATGTGACCACTGTGTGTGACATAAACACAGACATAAACACACACACACACACACACACACGCACGCACACACACACACACACTACCACAGGCTGGGTGACGACTTTTAATTTCCTCCCCCACATTTTGCAATTGCTTTGGTCACAAAGGCTGGTCTGACAGTTTAATCCCACAGTAAGGTAGGACTTTTCATGTGGCTGCTGATTTGGAATTTGGCTCCAGGACATAAATCTGAGGACACAGAGGGGTAAAATACCCACCTACTAAAGTAACCTGAAAACAATTGGGGTTAGATACCTTCTCTGAGTTTATTACCCCAGCTCTCTACCACACTTCACTCTTTTAAAAAAATTATTATTTATTTAGGTGCACCAGGTCTTAGTTGTGGCAGGTGGGCTCCTTAGTTGCAGCTCACTGTCTCCTTAGTTGTGGTAGGTGGGCTCCTTAGTTGTGGCATAGCATGTGGGATCTAGTTCCCTGACCAGGGATCGAACCTGGGCCCCCTGCATTGGGAGCACAGAGTCTTATCCACTGTGCTACCAGGGAAGTCCCCCACCCATCCCTCGACTCTACAAGCAGAACACCTGACATCTCTGCAGCTGTGAGTTCACAACCTAGAGGGAGGGGGGAGGGGGCCGGACAAGGGCTTTCCCACTCCCAAGCCAGGTGAGGGATGCTCTAGGAAAATCACTCAGGGAGACTGGAGTATATCAGTTAAAGAGTTTCAGCAG
>NW_006773138.1:648602-667499 GCF_000442215.2 Lipotes vexillifer | reverse complement strand
GGAAAGATGGGTCACACTCAAATTGGTGACTTTGGGATTGTTTAATGAAGAGACTCTTACAAAAGTGTGGTCTGGTGTTTGGGGGACTCCATGCAGAGGGGCACTGATGTCAGGTTGTCAGGATCAGAGAAGCAAGGACAGCAAGAGGGGGCTGTGGCAGTTCTGGGGATGATCCACTGGTCCCTTTCCTCCTCACCTTGCCCCATATCCAGAGGAGAGGGGCACGCAAAGGAGAGGGAGCAGGGTCCTCCCAGCACAGGGGAAGAGGAGGAGGGAGCAGTAAATTAAGTAGGCGATTGGAATTTTAAACTGGACTGAACTTCAGTTGTTATCCAAAAGTGACTCAAAGTTTTGGAGTTTACCAAATATGCAGTTATGGATGGAAAAGGGAAATTAGACATCATCAAGCAGAGAGAGTCGATGGGAGAAAAATAAAACAGTTGCACATTTGTGGCTTACTGCATGCTCACTGTTCAGTAAACTGGAAAAGGAGGTACTATCAGTTCCATTTTACAGATGAAGAAACTGAGTTTGCAATCACAGGGCTAGTGGTGGATAAACTGGGCCAGAACCCTGATCTTCCTGCCTCAGCTTCCCTGTGTCCCCAGACCTCCTCCTTTCCCTGAAGCTGCTACTTGGTAACTCTGAGTTCAGCACACACTAAAGTCACAGTTGGTACAAACAGAACTGAATCAGGAGCTCCAAGGTCAGAACCCAAGGTACACCCCCTCTCACCCACATCACTCAGGCTTCTCCCCAGGATGTTCACCCCAGGCCTTCCAAGATGAGCTGTCACTCCCAGGAGGTACAGACCAGTGCTGATGGAGGAAACGGAAGACGCCAGAGAGCCCTGGCCTTACATTTATTCTCTATGCTGACCGCTGCATGACCTTGGGTGAGGCACAGCCCTCTCTGGTCTCCAGTCTCTCAATGCAGCCAAATAATCCCTGGGGTCCCTGCCAAGAGGGAAAACTGATTCCAATTGGTCAGGTCTCCCAGGGGGCTCACATGCTGTTTCACAGTGGCTTTTAGGAGTAACAGGCCCAGGAAGTGATGTCAAGTTTGGGAGGTGAGGAGTAGGGCAGGGAGGCCCAGAGGGTAGAAGCAGGGGAGATACTTTGGGGCAGGCGGATGCCCTGCTGGACAGCCATTGTGCTGGGAGTGGAAAATCCTTTTCTGACTTCATCTCCAAGGGCTGAAAATAGTCTCAGGTGAGCCCCTGGGGGCTGGCTCTGTCTGGCCCATTGTTCCTGGCTGGGACAGGGCTGAGACTGGACACCTGGCTGAGCTGGAGCCAAGAGAGAGGCGAGCCCTACTGAAGAGGCTGGAGTGGCCGGGCAGAGCCAGGGCCCACTGCATATGGGGAAATTGGAAACTGAGGCCCAGAGAGAAAAAAGTATTCACCATGTCACATGGTACATCAGGATAGAGGAGGATGAGTTTGGCTTCTGGAGCTCATTTCCCCCGCCCTTCACCCCACACCTCAAGCACATACCCCTGGGGAATGTAAATGCATCCTTCATCCTGCAGCCCAGTGACTCCTGGCCAAGTTCCAGCCTCCACCCCGCAGGAGGCAGAAGCATCAGACATTCAACTGGCTCCACTCCAAGGCAATGTGTGGTGCCAGTGGAGTCACTTCACCTTTCTGGTCACTTGATACTAGGGGAGACCCACTGCCCCACTCTAGTCCTCAGAACTGAGGGCTCATGGGGTCTTGGGAGTGCCTGGGGGAGTAGCTGTTAGTTGTGTCTTTGATGAAAAATCTGGGTGGCTGCTGCCCTAAGGTAGGGAGAACTGGAATGTGGGAAGCAAAGTCTTCAGGTTCTATAGAGTGACAGAGAGAGGGCAAGCAGTTGGCCTCAGGTCACACAGCAAAAACTGCCCATCCATTGCCTGCTCTGGCCCAGCTCCAGGCCAGTCCTCCAGCCCTGGGTCTCTGACTCTTGGATAAACCAAGGAGAGGCTGCAGCACCCTGTGGTGGGCACCACCAGTCAGGGAGAAATGGCTAAGCCTGCTGCCATGGGCTCTGGAAGATCAGAGGCATCCTCGTCTTCCTCCTCCTGCCATCACTTCTCCTTACTGCCCTTCCACAGCCCATCGCCTGGACAAGGTTCTGTAAACACACACAAGCTCATGAGCCTGAGAGCCACCCAGTGCCAAGCAGGGCAGAGGGTGGTCCCACACCTCACCCCAGGATGGACCTGCTCTTTCTTCCCACACCCTGGGGAAGCCTCAGCCACAGGGGACACTCTATTGCTCACTGGCCAGACACACTGTCCTTTCCTTCAACTCACTTATCCCAATGTGGTTACTTATTAAGTTATGTCAACTCCCTGAGGGCAGGGTCCAGCTGGCTCGCCTCTGTATCCCCTTGGCACAGTGCCTGGTGTGTAAATGCTTATCATGTGCCAGGCCCTGTTCTAAGCGCTTCATGTGTATTCATTCAGGTAAGCCTCCCAATGCCCTACGTGGGTGGTAGTATCTCCTTCTAGAAATGAGAAAATGGAGGTGCTGCAAGATTGATTTGCCCAAGGTGCCACAGCTGGAAGAAGTGGAGACAACCCTCAAATGCAGGTGGTCTGGGCAGAGAACTGGTGCTCTTAACTCCATCCTCACTAGACTGCCTCTTTCATCTTGAATCACACAAAGGGTCGCTTACAAACTCTCCTGCCCCGCAGGGGTAGCAAGTGGCATGCGATACTGGAAAGGGAACTAATCTGGGCATCAGATGGACCTGAACTCAATCTTGACTCACCCATTTACTGCCTGTATAACCTGGAGCAAGGCCTCACCTCTCAGAGCCTGTCCTCTCATCTGCTAAATGGGGGTGATAATGTCTATTTCACACGGTGGTGGTAAAGAATAAATAATAATGGATGTGAGAGGGCCCTGCCTGATGCCTGGGACATGGGTCAGTACCTTAGCTCCCTTCCTCAGGGGCCTGGCTCTAAACAGATCAGCCCAAATCTGCCTTGACGAGGGTGGTGGCAGAGGGGTAGCTTTGGTGGCCTGACCTGGACCAAGATAGGAGTAACTGTGTCTGAAGGGCATGTTGGCCAGGGCCTTTCCTAGCCTTTGGAGGGTACGAGTGTCCCTCCTGGGACAAATGCCACCTGGGGCAGAGACCCCTATGTGTCAGGGCCCCTGCCCCCGTTGCACGGAGCTCACTGAGAAGAGCTGCTGCAGGCCAGTCAGCAGGCATTTGCTCCTCCCAGCTGCTCTCCCCGCCCCTCTCCACCCCAGGTCCCTGGCCTCAGCTCCCCAGCTCCATCAGAGGTGGGAAGAGCTGGGGTGGTGGGGGTGATGGCAGGATTCCCACAAAGGCACTGACCTGCACTAAATGGAGCAGAGCCGCAGGGGCAGCCCGAGCCCCTGGTGCACGACCAGGCGCCACACTGACCTGCTGAGTGACCTTGGACAAGGCCCTGCCCCTCTCTGGCCTTGAGTCTGCAGCTGGGCTGGATAATCCCTGGGGTCCCTGTCAGGGGCTGTGACCTTTCACAGCGTCCTTCAGGAGTCAACAGCCCCAGGAAGTGATGTCAGGGCGAGGAGGTGGGGAAAGGGCAGCAAGGCCCGGAGTGTAAGAGGAGATATTTTGAGAGCAGGCAGGTCCCTCCACGTCACTGCTGGACAATGGTCTGGGGCTGGGAGTGGAAAATCCTGTTCTTACTTGGGCTGAAAATAGTATAAGGCAACAGGGTAAAGAACCTCACCCACCAGGCGGGGGGCCTGGGCACTGAGAACAAGGCCATATGTCCACACCGAAGAGCCAGACGGTTTGACTAGGGTCCGCAGGAGGGGCCCTGGGCCTGTCCCTGGTTCCCTTAGGGTCTTCATTCCCCACCCCCACCAGTGCCTGCCACAGGATTAGATGGTGAGTCAGGCCCTCCTTTCCCCTAGCACCTGTGTCCTTAGAAATCTGTAGGCAGTTGGTTTAAGGAAGGCGTCCTGGCACTAGGCCATGGTGTGGTCTCTACGTGCTGTGGGGCTCTCAGTTCTTGGGGTCTCCAGGACAGCTGCTGGAGGGGTAACTGGGCAGGACATGAAAGGAATGGGGACTATAGGGGAACTTGGGCCTGTGGTGGACACAGCCCCATCCCCAACCACAGATAGACACTCGAGAGCCCCCAAAGTCACAATGTATAACTCCCTGCCTCTGAGTCTGAGCAGGGCTGAGGGGGTCAGAGCTCAGCATTAACACTCCTGGCCAGTAGAGTATCTCACCTGGGTAGAGGCGCCTTATAAACTGGGATTGGGTTCAGCCTGAGCAGCAGCTGGTAAGAAAGAGCTAGGCTCAGGCCTGCAAGAAAGGTTCAAGGACAGACTGTAGGAGATCATCACAAAAATGCTCATAAGGACCCGGGCTACATTAACAGGAGTATAGAACCTAGAATGTGGGAGGTGAGCATTTCACACTACTTTGGGCAAGTCACCCACATTGCACAATGCAGAGGAATCATTTGGGTCATGGCTTATGACAGGTCCGTGTCACATGGGGGAGCCCATGTGAGCAACCTCTGGAGGGTGCCGTTTTGAAGATGCAGAGTGGGAAGGGTGGAGAAGTCATAGGAGGTAGGTATAGGTGGGGTGGGGAAAGAGGGACCTTCTCTCAGGCAGAGTGGGCCCATCGGGCAAGGGCTCTCCCACAGGGAGAGGGAGAGAGAGAGAGAGAGAGAGAGTCCTTATCCTTGAGGTTCAAAGTGAGGTCTGTCAGTTTTGCCCTATTCCTGCCCAAAGGCTAGGGCTGGGTCCTGTCCAGATGAACTCCACAGATCTCCAGAGTGGTCCTGGCTAGACCCAGAACCTGTCCCAGGTGAGACTCATCTTCCCCACACTAAGCTCTGACCCAGCCTGAGCACCAACCATTATGCCAGGTAGCTGGATTTTCCCAAGAGGCAGAGGACTGGACAGGAAGAGTGAATCTCTCCCACGCTTATCCCCAGTGCAGAAGAAACCTCATGGTCAGGGCAAGGAGGGAGCCCTGACTTGGCCTCCTTCTGACCCGCCCTCCCTCCCCATTCCTGCCTTGAACCTGGGCACCAACTGCCCAGCCGGCTTCCAGTTCCTGCAGGCCCTGGTCTCCTGCCCCCATGTCTTTGCCTAGAATGCACCTGCACCTGGATGTTCTTCTCTGATGAAGTGCTTTTCTCAGAAGTCCACCCACTCCAGGAAGCCTTCCCTGATGCCCTGGTCCACTGCCCCAACCACTCAGCATTATCCAGTGGTGTGCTAGAGAAACTTGTACCTGCTCTCAAGAGCCCTCTGTTAATTTTTCAGGAATTTTGTAAGGAGGCTGATATCACATTGGTAGTCTGAAACTGGCTGTGGCAGGAGTATTTGTACCACAGAAACTGGCAATGCTGTAAATAAGGGGTTCCCCTCACCCCCACACCCCCCGCCGAGAGGCAGCTGAATGGTTGAACTTTTACCAGCGCATGACTGGTCATCGCCATTAAATCCTAAACTGGGGGATCCTGAGGACTGGGACCCCACCTGACTCCCCTCTGTACCCAGCAAAACCAGGCATAAAAGCCAGTTAACTTTAAGGTGGAGGATGACCTGGGGTCTGGAGAGTACATTTATATTCCTCGTATGAGACCACCACTGAGGCAGCTACTGGGGAGGCAGAAGAGAACAGGTTGGAGAAAGGACCTTAGTGTGGATGGTGAGAGCTCCCCAGGCTGTATCCCCAACCTCCAACTACACAACGGGGTCCGGCTCAGCAGGTAACAACACCTTTAGTACAAGTCCCAGCCTCAAACTGGCTCCCAGCCTCCAGATGGGTTTATGACATCAGTTCCCAGATGTTCATCCCGTGGGCTGGGCGTCCTCCTCAGAGCTGAGCCCACAGTGGCACTCAGACCACTCCGACTCATCGTGGGAACCTCTGGCTCAGCCCTGACTCCTTACCAGAGTCCTCTGGTCAACCTGCGACCCTGTCCCTCCCAGGTAGCTCAGGCACAGGCTTGGCTGTGTGACCTTGGTTAAGTCACTTTCCTCTCTGGGCCTGTTTCTCCACTTGACTTGATTAGTCTGGAGCCCAGCCTAGGTACCTTGGCAGGCACAGCCAGGTATTTATGTGGGATTCAGGCCAGGGATAGCGCTGGCCCCAAACCCTTGCCTTTCTTAAAACCTTACTCCCCAAATCTCACATACAAATGGTGACTCGGGATGTGGGGTCTGCTGAGCTCTCTGGACCACAGAGAACAAACTGCGCCCCTGTCAAATGACAGAGCACTGGGGTCACGGCCCCCTTGACCATCTGGCCTGATTCACTGATGGTCCATATCTGGGGAGACTGTCCCATTTGGACAAGTCTACAGTCCCACCCGACACAAACTGGCACAGGCCCAAGGGGTTCAGGTCCTACAGCCGGATGTCCTTAGTGTTTTCACCACCAGGCGGTGTGGACTCTGTCTGTCTAGAGTTCTCACTGCTGGCCGAGTCTTCTGTCCTCTTAGTGTCAGTTCTGTTGAACCTGTGCAGGCCCAGCCTGCGGCGAAGCTGGGTGGTAGGGGTGGAGTCTGTGGGTGGCTTGGCATCCCGAGCAAAGCGCACGAGCCTCTGCCCAGCCAGGAAGTAGAGCACAGGGTCAAGGCAACTGTTGGCGCTGGCCAGCGGCCGGGTGATCTTGTAAGCCATGTTGATAGCGTTGAGGGTGTGGCAGCTGAGGTCCAGCGAGCGGAAGGAGTAGTAGAGGGTGCGGGTGACATGGAAAGGCAGGAAGCAGAGGGCGAAGACAGCTAGCACCACGGCAATGGTGCGCACCGACTTGCGCTTGGCCCGCGGCAGGCCTCCCATGGCCCCGTGGGTCGGCTTTAGCAGCCGCCGAGCCATGAGCACATAACAGACCAGGATGATGGCGAAGGGCACCGCGAAGAGCAGGCTCAGCATGATGGAGCTGTAGGCCACGAAGTGGCTGAAGAGCTCGGGTGCCGAGGTGTCGTGGCAGGTGATGCGGCCACCACGTGCACTGGTGGTGACGAAGTAAAGCACGGGTGCCTGGCAGGCCAGCACCAGCGCCCACACAGCGACGGCCACCCTGCGGGCATAGCGGGCCTGGCCCCAGCGCAGCGAGCGCAGTGGACGCAGGACACCCAGGCATCGGTGCACGCTGATGCACGTGAGGAAGAGGATGCTGCAGTAAAGGTTGGTGTAGAAGAGGAAGCGCACCAGCTTGCAGAGCACTGTGCTGAAGGGCCAGTGGTCACCGCGGGCGTAGTAATAGACCAGCAGGGGCAGGGAGGCCGCGTACAGCGCGTCCGACATGGCCAAGTGGAACATGTATGTGGTGGAGGCGTTCCAGGTCTTGAGGCGGCACAGGAAGATGTAGAGAGCCACGGCGTTCAGACACAGCCCGAGCACGCACACCACGCCGTAGGACACAGGCAGTAGCACGTACTTGAAGTTCTCGTTGAAGCGGCACTTGTAGCCCAGCTCATCCCCATCCCAGGTGCCATTGATGGTGCCATTCCAGAGGCCCGGGCCTGTGGCCATCGCCCTGAAGGGAAGGGGGTGGTGGGGAGAACGGCCATCAGGACCCAGCAGGGAAGCCTGACACCCCCACCTGACCAGGGCCATGAGGGACCCCAAGTGCCCGCAGACTCCCTCGGTTAAGATCTGCCCAACTATGTTCAAGGCTTTTATTGCATCTGATCTGCCTCTCTCCCTGGACCCAGGGGGCCCAGAACCTTGGAACCCTGGAACCTAAGGATGCATGAGATCCATGACTGTCAGGATCATATAATTCTAACACTTTGGAACAGGGAGAGGCAAACTACCCCCTGAGGGCCAAATCCAGCCTACCAGTCTGTTTTTGTAAATAAAGCTTTATTGGCACACAGCCATGCCCATCTGTTTACATAGAGTTGAATAGTTGTGACAAAGACCATATGTTCCTCAAAGCCTAAAATACTTACCAGCTTGCCTTAAAAAAAAAAAAAAAAAAAATCAGTGACCCTGTTTGAGAACCTCAGGGACACAGAGTTCTAGATCTAGGATTCTGAGCTCTAGAATCTGAGGATCTGGTGGTCCCAAAGGGGTACCATCTGAGATTCACGGAAAGGGGCCTTTGAGGCTGACTGGGTCCACCTCACACCCAGTGCCCACTGCCTGTTTGTGGCCAGTGGGCAGCCCACACCTTCCCGGTGGCATTAGGAAGTTCTTTCCTTTGGCTCAGCTTTCTTCTCTCTGGGGAGGCTCTGGCCCTGTGCCTGGTATTTTGGTATTTGAGGGAGTATTTCCAAGGGTCCCCCTCTTCAGTCATTCATTCACCTCTCAGCAAGTATTTTTAGGCACTCCTATTCTGGTACTTTCTGCATCTGTAAACAGAAGTCCTGCTCCCTGGCCTATGAGGCTACCAGATGGGGCTGTGACCCTCCTGAAGATTCCAGGGAAGTCTGGGGTGTAGGTGGTAGTGGGGGCATCAGGGGACTTCTGCTGGGGGGCAAATTCAGCTTCCTCCAGGCTTGCCCAGCTTCTCTTCACGCATCATCACTACCTTGACCTTCTCCTACCTTGTCCCCAGTGAGCATATAACACAGCCCTGATGCCTGACCGCCCAGACAGTGAGCACCTGGAGATCAGGATGCCACCTTCCTCCTCTCCCCATCCCTCCAACGTGACCAAGAGCTCTCTCTCAGACTATCCCAGTCTGGAAGGCAAAGGTGTGCCCAAAGGTCTCAGAAGGTAGGCTGGAAATCATAACGGGAGTCCCAGAGGGGCAGGTTTGGGACAAACACAAAGAATAACTTTCTAATAGTGTGAAGGGGCAAGGGGAGCTGACATTATTCAAGCCCCGCTACTACTATGCGTGCTTTATTCATGTGACTTCATTCTATACTTACAACACGGTTCTGGGAGCCAGGTTTCCGATAAAGAGGCTGAGACACAGATCATTCAAGTAACTTGGCCCAGGTCACAGGCTGGGGATAGGCTGCAATTCCTATCTGGGTCCATCCCACAATGGAAGGGGCTGTAGGAGGAGGTAGTGAACTCTCTGCTTAGGGGGTGTGCAAGTATCTCTCTAGCGGAGTCTGCAAAAGGGCTTGTGCCCTATGTGTGGGTGTGTCTGGGATGACAGAGCGGACAGATGTCATGTGTGTCCTCCCCACCCTGAGACTCTGGGGCTGTAAAATCCCTTTCATTTTGGAACCTGGGGTCCTGAGAGCCTGGGGCTCAGAGATTCTGCGGGGCCGGTGACATCCACTCCCTTAGACACTGAGCTTCTTGCCCAGCCTGATCTCCCAGAAGCAGCCTGAGGCCCATGAAGTTAAGATTAGGGGGGGCTGAAGGACACACTGCTCCCTCAGCTTCCTTCTTTCCCCATAACCCTCCCCTTCCCCCGTCTTCCCTGCCTCCTGTTGTCAGCAAAGATGCTACCAGGAGGCAGGGAGCCTGCACTTGTGACCTCCCTCCCACGGGCACAGGCTCCTCCCCAAGGAGCCGGGGCAGATCCAGGGTGAGGAGGTAGGTATGGGGTTGGGGTGGGGGGCGCTGGCAGGGCCAAACTGCTGGGACCCCTCTGGCCTGGGGCCAGGACTCAGGACTCAGCATTAAAGCACTTCCCGCATCCCACTCCACTCCTTGCAGCCCAGTGTCACCTCCACCCTTGCTGCTGGAGCCACTGCATCAGCCTCCCTGTCTCCAGCCTCAGTCCCCCCGGTCCAGAGGGGTCTCTGGAAAAGACAAAGTCATTCTCCTGCTTGAAACCTCCTGTGGCTCCTGCCTGCTCTCAGGAGAAAACCCAGCTCTTCGGTCTGGTACCAGAGGTTTTCATAATCCAGCCTCTGTCACCAGCCGCATCCCCTGTGACCTGCAGTTTCCTGAATGCACCCAATGCTTTTCGCCTCCCAGCCTTATGTTGCTCCTTCAATCTGGGATCCATTCACACCCATCGCCTCCACCTGTTGAAATTACAACTCTATCCGTCAGCGCAGCAAACTCCGGGGATTAAGAAGAACCCGGCCTCTGGACACAGACTGCCTTTGTTCCCTCATCTGTAAAATGAGGTGATTAACAGAACCTATATCACAGGGCTGCTGTGAGGATTAGGTAATTCGTGTAAAACGTTTGGAGCCATGCCTGGCACACAGCAGGTACGCTGTGTGTTACGAGCTTCGAGGCTCAGCTTACCTGCGGCTTTTTCCTGAAATATTTGGGGAGCTCTCTCAGGCCAGGGGTGGAAGAGAGAGACAGAAGGTCCTGGAGGCTGTGAAGCAGGTGAGTGTGGTGGACCAGGGGAATGACTCCAAGGCCCAAGCTGGGGTCAGGCCTGGGGACCTCGTGAGGGGAGAGGTCTGAGAGCTGTTTGGGAGGGAGGCTGGAGAGACTGGCCCAGAGGGAGTCTGGATGGAGGAGGGGCCAGGATGCCTCAGGCTCAGGGGTCGAGAGGAGGGGGAACTCAGTGTCAGGCATGGTAAGTGTGAGATGCCACATCATGGACTGTCGGGAAGGGTGAAGGCTGGGACCAGCAGGTCTGGTGCACTGGGAGATGAGCAGGAGTTGCTGGCTCATAGGAGCTGTAGGAAGAGCCTGGAAGCCCGGGTGTGAGACTAAGGATCTGTGGAGGAGCCATTCCCCCTGGGGACACCGGCTTGGGGTATCCAGCTCTGCCACAGAGCCCCAGAGGACATCAGGTATTTCCTGCCCTCCTGAGGTTCAGACCTCTCATGGGCTGAATCCCCTGGCCTGGTAGAACTGTGGTCCTCAAACTTCCCCCATGAGGTGCTCTGCCCCACTGGAGGCAGGGAGGGTGGCCCCTCTGTGCTCCCTGCTCAGGGAACATCCCCCCAGCTCCACCTCCCCACTGCTGCTCCACTCCTGCCCAGGTGCTGAGGCCTGCTGAGTATCTCCTCAGAGTCAGGGTCAGGGCCCTCATCTTCCCTTCATGGTCAACATCTCATTGCTCTACACAGTTTCTTGCTAATTACTCATGATGGAATCTCTGACACTGATGAGTGGGGCGGAAACTTCCCTAAGTCTCTCATGAACCAAGGGAGCTGCCCTTTCCACCTGTTTTAAGACATCCTGACTACCCTCACAGGCCAGCTGGGGACTCTATCATCGTGGCCCCTGTCCAGACTGACCCTGCCTGTCCTCTCCCTCCACAGGCTGGCCCACCAACCTGTGAGGACATCTTTCCTGCCCCACCCGCTCTGACCAGCCCCTGCTTATGGAGACAGCCAAGTGCCCAGCCCTCTCCATCAGCCCTCTCCACTGCCTCTCCTGACCCCTGATGCCGTTGGGGCCTCACTCCCAGCTCCCCAGGACCAGCTCCCGCCTACCTTTGTCCAACACCACTCACCAGCCCCTCTGTGTCCAGTTCTGGCCGGCCCTGCACTCAAGAGCTCCTAGTGTGGAGGGAGATGTGAGCCATGTTAAGTGCCTGGCAGGCTTTCCTGCCTTTGTGTATTGCCGTTCTTTCTGTCTAGAAAGCCTTTCCAGACCCACACACACTGCACTCTATCCTGCCCATCCCTCAAGGCTCTTCTCAAATGTCACCTCATCTCTGAAGCTCTCCCCCTCCATCACTAATCCCCCAGGGCATTCCTCACACCCTGCTGGGAATTTGTCCTTCCACTCTCTACCCCAACACATTCCAGGTGCTCCTGGAGGACTGGGTCCATCTGATTCCTTTCTCTGGCCCTATCATCCAGCAAGAGGCCTGATCCAAAGCAGGTATGACATGAATGAGAGAATGAATGAATGAGTGAGTGAATGAATGAATGAATAAGTGAAGCAAGCACAAGAGCTATGGGAGGCCAGAGGAGGCTAAGCTTTATGATGGTGGCTCTCCTTTCCCTTGTTCCTCTGAGGACCTTTCACAGGACAATGACATTGAAGGATTTCTCAGCAGTTGATCCTAGGTGGCCAGGGGTCACAACAGCCCTCCAGGGGCCCAGCTCACCTGAGGCCTGCTCCTGCCCTAGGCAGGCTCCTGGACTGTCTCTCTTTCAAGAGCCCTGCTCTCCTCTGGACACATCAGAGAAATGCCAGAGGGAGGGGAACCGGACCCAGGCATTCTGGAGACGGGTCAGCTCTCTGATCCACATTCCTTTACCTCACCCATCTCTGGCTCAGGTCATGGGTCAGTCTGGATCAGGAGCTCCTGATCCTAGATCACCACCCCCCTTCACTTTGTAGGGGTCAAGTCTGGGCAGAGCAACTTCCCTGCATCATCCTCATTTCATCCCTCACCTCATTCCTTGGCAGATGCCGCCATAGAGGTTAAGCTATTTGTTCAAGGTCACACTGCCAGGAGTTGGAAAGATTGGGTTTGATACCCAGGGCTGTCTGGCTCTGAAGCCTGAATTCATCACAGCCTGGGAAGGAGGGAGCAGGGCACAGATCCCCTTGATTTACCCCCAGTTCAGTGTATACACATGCACGAGTGCACCGGCCCCAGCCTCCCAGCCTCGCAGCCAGTAGACCCTGCCCTTGCACACCCATACCTGACCAGCCCCTGCTCTCGCTGTCAGGATGCTCAGCGCAGGCTCAGGTTCCTCACTCATGAATGCACCCGCCTGGACCCCTGGACTGAGCTGCAGGAAACCCTGTGGGAAACAGGAAAAACAGGTCCCCTGGCCTGGGGCCTCGCCCAGCTTCCAGCATTTCTCAGGGCAGGCAGTGCCCGGGCTCCTGAGACAGGGAGGTGGAGACAGCTTGGGCTCTGGGTCACGGGAAGTCAGCCAGGCCGAGCCTTCCCCGGGCTGCCTCTTCTGCTCCAATCTTGGTCTGAAAGAGGCAAAGAGGTGAGCTGGTGTGCTTGTCCCAGTAGGCAGGAGTGTCCTCTGCCCACCCTCACCCCCTAGCCATCCACCCTGAGCTCACATGTTCTAGGGACGGTTGTTCCCAGCCTTCAGGCCCAGGTCCCCTTTCACGGGAGGGTGGCTCTGCCAGGCAGGGTCTCCCCCATACCCTATAGAGTTGAGCTGAGCCTCCAGTGCCCCCTCCCTTGGTCCTGGTCTGGAAATAGTCAATACCCTCCTTGCCCAGTGTACGCTCGACAGTACTCTGGCCAACCTAGTTTAGCTCAAGCTGGGTCTCTATCTGGAATACCCTTCCTCCCTCATCCCACCTCTAACCATTCCTCCACAGGTGTTGTAAACACACAAGGACACACACAGGCACGGATACACCTAGATACACAGATACACAGAGATGTACACAGTCATGCTCAGATGTATACACAGTATACACACACACTCTCTCTCACACACCCAGAGTCTTAAACAGTCAGGGCCTGCAACAGCTTTTAGAAATCACCTCTGCCAACCTCCCATTTGACAGAGGAGGAAACTAAGGCCCAAGGCCTCACAATAAGCCAGGGACAGAGCCAAGAGCAGAACCCAGGTCTGGATTCTGGCCCTAGTTTTATGTCTTGCCTGGAGCCCTTCCCACAGAGCAGGCACAGCGCTTCAGTGAGGGGATGGTGACCTGGTGGAGGAACGCCTCGGTGTGGTCAGGTCCCAGCAGAACCTCAGACCCATCTCAGAGAATAAGAACATCCCCTTCCTTTTTCTCCTGGTTTCATTTCCCTGCAATGGGGGAGTGGGGTCTGAGACAGCTGAGCCAGGTCCCCAGGCTGGAAGTATAATGCAAGCATGGGGGAAAGTGGGGAGAGGAGATGGGTGGCTGCAGGAATAGGGCAGGGGGAGGGGGCACTGGAAAGGCCCTGGACCACCGTTTTCCCAGTGCACCTTGCCCCAGGAGTCTCAGGCTGACATTGGCCAGCGGGCTGGTAGCTGTTTGCCAGTCTGTTCTGGAGTCTAGTGACAAGGTGAAAGAAAGAGCTTCACCTTTTCACCCACTCCACCCAGCGTCACACCCAGTCTTCTCTTCCTAGGGAGATATCTTCACTCAAAAGACTAAGGTAGAACAACGCACGTTCTCAAAGCCACTCTCCCATTTCTGACAAGGGTCTCTACCATCCATCCTTCCAGGCTTCAAAGCTCCAGTATACCCTTGACAACCTCTCTCTTTCCCACCCATGTGAAACCATCACTCACCAAGCCCTGTCAGTTCGACCAATGCAGTGGCTTAGACGTGCCACTCTTCCCGACCCCGTGGTTTTGGGCCTGCATTTCTCCTCCAGACCATTGCACTAGCCTACTTACTCCCTGCCTCCACCCCTGCCCCTCCTGTCCATCTTTCATACCGCAGTTATGGGTCTTCCTAAACCACACATCTGACCACATACTATGGAGCTCAAAATCCTTCCATGGCTCCCCATTGCCCTCAGGCTGACATCTAAGTTCCTGAGCCTGGCACTCAAAGCCCTGCCGATCTGGTGCTGCCACACTACTCTCCCTCTTCGCCTCCACCCTCATCTTTCTGTCTCCAACACAGCAAAAGCAGTCCCATGGTCATATCTTTGCTTAGGGATACCCTCCCTTATCTTCTAACAGCTATGTCATAACAAGAGTTGAATGCTTTCTCTGT
This sequence comes from Lipotes vexillifer, assembly GCF_000442215.2. NCBI lineage: Eukaryota > Metazoa > Chordata > Mammalia > Artiodactyla > Lipotidae > Lipotes > Lipotes vexillifer. The sequence goes on along the minus strand of NW_006773138.1, from coordinate 653,056 downwards.
ACCAAGTTCCATGTTAGAAGGCTCCATCAACCTCTTCTCGTTTAGTCCTGAGAATTTCAGAGAGGTTGAATGACCTCTCCAGGGTCACATAGCTAGCAAATGGCAGAGCAGCCCTGGTCTGTCTGACTTTAGGAGCTATGCCCGTGGCTGTAAGCAGATAAGGTAGGGGTTCCCCAGAGAAAGAAAACCAGGCATGGCTTTCTTGGCATAAGAGAAGCCATATTAGGCCTAGGATTTAAGCCTGGCCGAAAATGCTTGCCCTTGAACAGGTCTCAGTAATCAATGATCTTAAGGGCAAGAGAAGTAGCAATAGCAAATACAATAAATCAGTTGTAAAGATTCCCAGCTCTGTTTCAATGGTAAAGATTAGCCTGAAGCACTTTCTTGAGCTGTTCTGCAAAATTTAAACCCCCCTTGAGGGCTCAACCGCCAGATCAACTGGAACCTAAGGAATGATCATCAATGATGACCTTTTCTGACTTGAGTCCTCAGTCAACTAAAGCTTAGACCCTGTCAACCTTTGCCCCAATTATATGCTGAGTTCTCTGCTCATATCCCTTGCAAGTGAATATGCATGTACCCTTAGCATAAAACTCCCCCAATTTTGCTGTTCGGTGAGACACTGCTTTGGGAAAGGTCCCCGGTGTTCTCCTTACTTGCTGCAAGTAGTAAGTACTTCCCTCTCCCGCTCTTTGGCTGGGTTATGCCTTTTGGCTTGATGCCCACGAAGAGGCAAACCCAGTTTTGGGGTAACTACCTCATACCCTCCAAAGCCCAGATCCTCTCTTCCAGGAAGCTCCCTGACCAGCCCTCTTTGAGCCCCACAGTTTTGCCTGTCTGATTCATTCTCCACCGGAGGGAACGTCTTAGTGGCAGGGCCCAAGATCTACTCTTCCTGGTAGCTCCCCATTGTGAAGCAGCCATGATGGTTACTGTACCCATCTTACAGTTAAAAAAAAAACCCATCAAGGTCAGAAAGGGTAGCCCAAGATCTCACCCAAGGTCACCAATAAGCCAAGGGCAGAGCCAAGCCTAGCATGCAGACTGACTACCCTCTCCCTTAACCTGGCTCTGCCTCTACTCCACACTGGGTCTTTCTCCCTGTGGTCCCAGGCTAGTGAGCCCAAAGCCAGGAGAAGTGGCTGGGGCAGTTCCCAGGATGGTTGCAGAACTCCCAAGGTGGTTGGACAACATTCCAGCTTCTCCACTAGGGTGGCTCTGGAATGTACTGCCTGCTCCATACCCACCTGGCTGGCCCTGTCCAGTTTGGCAGGGGAAAGTGACCCATCACCATTCTGGAAACTCCTGCTGCCTGCCTCTGCTGGGGGTGAAGTGCTGTGAAGGGAAAACAGAGGCTTTGGATCCAGAACACCATTGAGGGGCAGGGGAGGGCACTGGGCAGGTGGGAGATCCCCGTTCTGCCATTCCCAGCTACAGGATCTGGACAAGCCTCAGCTCCACAACTTAACTCTCAATTTCCTTGCAATCTAAGAACAGTACCTGGGCTTCCCTGGTGGCGCAGTGGTTGAGAGTCCGCCTGCTGATGCAGGGGACGCAGGTTCGTGCCCTGGTCCGGGAGGATCCTACATGCCGCGGAGCGGCTGGGCCCGTGAGCCATGGCCGCTGAGCCTGTGCATCCGGAGCCTGTGCTCCGCAACGGGAGAGGCCACAACAGTGTGAGGCCCACGTACCGAAAAAAAAAAAAAGAACGGTACCTGCCTCGTAAGTTTGTTGAGATAACTAAAGGAGATGATTTAGACTCATTTTGTGAAATAATTAAAAGAGATATGATTTTAGCACGTGAAGAAGGCAGGGAGGATGGGGGTAACCCAGGAAGATAAGAGGGGCAAGAAACCCACGGGTATTATGGGCAGAGAAGCAAGGTCACAGCCAGACTGACCACAGATCAAGGTTCCCACACTGAAGGCTAACCTCAGAAGGGAGGGCAGCTTAGGGACCTCCAGCAGGACTTACACCTCACCATAGCCCATCACTCACTCACCCTTTACAGGGGCTGCCATACCTACACCTGTGCCTGTGCGGGGCACTTAGGGACTCTGAGGTGGGTCAGACCCTTCCATGATCTTGAGGAGCTCACTGTCAAGGCTGAGGGTGGAGGGAAGAGGACAGGGGAAGAACCAGAAATAGTCAGCAACAACTTAAGGTGATGAGAGCTGAAGGAACCAAGAGGGCCGCTAATGGGAATGGGGGGTGGGCAGTGATCAGGGAAGCCTTCCTGGAGGAGAGGACACCTGCCTTTGGAAGATGGGTAGGAGTCAAGAGGGTGGAGAGAGAAGAGGAGCAGAGTGAGCGAAAACTGGGGTAATATGTTTGGGAAACTGTCAGTCATCCCTGTGGCTTGAGGGGAGTAGAGAGGGCAAGGCTGGGTTGGAGAACAGGAAGAATCTTGGAAGTCATCCTCTGCCCCCTCCCAAATGTCCTCCATGGGGCTGAAGGTCAGTAGGCCCCCAGCCTTGCCTGGTGTGCTTTCTGCACCACAAACACTGGGGCTTGTCTGGGGAAATAGCTGAGGGCTAACCTCAGATGTTATCAGCAGGTGCTGTTGTAGTGTGAAGCCTCTGCAGCCTCCGCTGGAGGCCCTGGGTCTCTGTAGCCCCTTCTGGAATCTCTCCCCACCTTGGGAGCCCTCAGGATCCTGACCGTGGGAGCCATCCATTGGGGTTGAGCTCAGAGCATCTGAGTGTGTGGGTCTCAGGTCAGCTAGGCTGGTCCTCCCACTTTACAGATCAGGAAACTGAGACTCCTGAAGAGGAAGGGCCTTATCAAGGTCTGGTCTTCTAATTTTCAGTGTGGGGTTGAGCACCCCCAAACCCACTCCAGGGCAGGACTCCAAGCCATCTGATCCACCCCTGACACAGCACAGCCCCGCACAGTTGCTAAACTGAACAAGTTCAGAACCACAATGCCCTGGACTCCACCCCAACCCATCACACTCAAATGCCTCCAGCCATACTCAAGAGGCAAGAACCCTGGGTTCAGGCTCCAACTTGGAACCATCCATGCTGTGCAATCTTGGTCAAGTCAGTTCCACTCTCTGAGCCTCAGGTTCTTCACTGGTCAGACAGGGAGAATCACTGCTGCCTAAGACAGCTCATGAGGAATGAGCAAGACAAGGGGGCAGGTGGGTGTTCCGTGGGGCTAGCAGATCATGCACTGTCCTAGTGTGGAGGCTGCATCTGCCCATCTTGGCAAAGAGACCCCGAAACACTTCTCAGCAGGGGGCCTTACCAGATGACCTAGCAGAGGAGGAGGGGTCATGGTCAGAGGAGTCAGGGAAGCCTCCTAGAAGGGGCCGTGATCAGGTCTGTGGAGAAGCAGGAAGGGTCCAGTTTCGGAGGAAAGAGGGAGAATGGAGACCCCAAGGTAGGAAAAGGGACAAAAGTGTTGGCCAGGATATACGTGAGCCTATGATTGTGATTGTCTCACTCAGAGTGCTTCCAGGATTTGGAGTTCATTGGTTCTTACAGTCCAATTCCAGGAGTCTCTGGTTCCAGGACTGAATGTTAAATGTTTCTTTGCTTCTGTTATTCATTGCTTCTGATAGCTTTGGTTTTGAGATTTTTCAGAACCACAGGAGTCTAGACTCTCAGAGTAACACAATCATAAATCGCTTTCCCAGGAGCCACAGTGTCTCAACAAACACTTGCTAATACCCCCATATGCCCAACCTCGGAAAGACCCTGCAAACCCAGACTCAGATCAGACTCTGTCAGGCCCTTGAGGTGCTCCAGTCCGGATGGGGAGAAAGACACAGACATGGGCCAAGTCCACTTGAGTGATTAAGCCATGACTAAGGGAAGCCCTGGGGATATGGAATCCAGAGTAACCTCTAACTGGCGTGAGGAGGTAGTCAGGGAGAGCTTCCCTGAGGAGGGGTCATTTGAGCTGGGACTTGAAGGATGATATGGAGTTTGTCAGGTAGACAAAAAGGTAGGAGAGCACTGAAGGCAGAGGGAGGAGCACGTGCAAAGACGCCGTGGTGTGACAGTGTGGCCTGTCGGGGGAAGACTGGGGGGTCATGTGAAGTTGGAGTGGAGGGTTAGGTGGCACAGAATGTGGGAGGGCCTGCAGGTCTCACACGGAAAGGCTTGAAGGCTGGGCTGAGGCCTCAATCCTGAGGACAATGAGGAGCCCTGGCAGGGCTTAAGCAGGGAAGGACATGGTAGGAGGTGATCTTTGCAAAGATGGTGCCACATGGAAGTTGGATAGGAAAGGGAGGTCAGAAAGGAGGGATCAGGGGCTTCCCTGGTGGCGCAGTGGTTGAGAGTCCACCTGCCGATGCAAGGGACACGGGTTCGTGCCCCGGTCCGGGAAGATCCCACATGCCGCGGAGCGGCTGGGCCTGTGAGCCATGGCCGCTGAGCCTGCGCATCCGGAGCCTGTGCTCTGCAACGGGAGAGGCCACAACAGTGAGAGGCCTGCGTACCGCAAAA
>NW_006773138.1:623299-648472 GCF_000442215.2 Lipotes vexillifer | reverse complement strand
AAAAAAAAAAAAAAAAAAAAAAAAAGAAAGGAGGGATCAAGAACGAGACTACACACATAATGGTCCAGTGAGGGGAGCTGATCCCTTGGCCCTGGATTTCCTTGTGAGATGGAAAGCATCCTTGCTGGCCCACAGCCCAGCCACAGCAAGACTCCTCCCACAAGCTGAGGCTGGGGAGATTTGGCGCTCACCAGGAAGCTGTAGCAACACCAGGATCCTCCCCCAAGGCAGGGGGAGAGGAGAGGAGAGGGCCCCAGGAAGTCCGAGGGAGGCCCTCCTCCCATGCTCCAGTGCCCAGGCAGTGTCATTGTCACTGTGATGACAGGGCACCAGGGTGGAGCACCAGGGTGGAGCACCAAGGAGGAAGCAGCTGCCCAGGAGGGCCTAGGTTGCCCACCTTCCCAGGAGGGACTCCAGCTACTCACTGGACCAGACACAACTCAGTCCTTGGAGATGGCATGACAGAGGAGTAGAGGAACCCCTCTGCTCAAGAACCAACTGTATCTCTCCATGGAGCAAGATCTTTCTCTTCTATTATACACCTACTTTCACCTGGTCATTCATTTCCCAAACTCTCACTGGCACCTTCTCTGTACCCAGCCTGTGCTGGGTGATGTGGACAGAGAGAGACAGTGGGCCCTGCCTGGCCTAGTCCTGCAACTGACCTCTAGGATGAGTACAGAGGTCAGGGAAGGCCCGCATAGCCAGTCCCCCAATGGCTGGGAGAGGTCAGACCTGAGGACACAAAGGCAGGCCTAAGAGGAAGGTGTGGGTCAAAAGGTACACCAGATAGACCCACAGAAGGAAGTTGGGGAGAGGAAAGATTTCACCGGGGTAACTGCACCCCCTCTCACCCAGATCAGCAAGGCTTCTCCAGCCCTGTGGGCAGCCTGAGCAGATACTATCTTACCAGCAGCTGGGTAATCAGGCCACAAGCAAGAACTGAAGATGTGTTTTCAGGATGGAATTCAAACTTCCCTCAGCCTGAAAACTAGAGGACCTGGCCTCACCCAGATGGGGCTTCTGTCTTGAATGCAGAGGGATAAGCTAGGTAGGGCAGGTAGGCAGGAATCCCAGCTTTCAGCAGCTTTGTAACTTTGGTCAAGGTGCTCTCTGAGCCTTTATTTCCTTATCTGCAAAATGCGAGTAATAATTCCTCCCTTACACGGTTGGTGGAAGATAAAATGAAGTACATTTATAAAATGTTACTAGTAAGCTGTCTCTGCAGAGAGGGTAGGGAGAGGAAGGCTGTCAATAGTTAAAATTCCAATAACCAGCACGATCCCTCACTATTGCATTTGTGTTCTTGTATCGTCTTCAAAATGCATTTAGGTCTATAAGTATCACGTGCCTCCCCTGTGCATTGCATTTTACAGCTTACAAGGCCCTTTCCTAGACACTGTCTTAAGAATCCTCATAGCAACCTGCATTCGAAGACACAAGGACCATCATGCCCAATTTACAGATGGCGAAACTGACACCTAAAGGGGCACAGTGGCTCCTCACAGCCAGGAAAGAAGCCAAATCAAAGCCTTCACAGGGTCACCTATGAGGACTTGGTGATGTTCTCACACTCTTTTTTTTTTTGCAGTACGCGGGCCTCTCACTGTTGTGGCCTCTCCCATTGCAGAGCACAGGCTCCAGACGCGCAGGTTCAGCGGCCATGGCTCACTGGGCCCAGCCACTCTGCGGCATGTGGGATCTTCCCGGACCGGGGCACGAACCTGTGTCCCCTGCATCGGCAGGCGGACTCACAACCACTGTGCCACCAGGGAAGCCACTCACACTCTTTTAGCTGGTCCTTGGAGGATCCAGAAACCTCAAAGCTCTGTGCACCCTGGGCAGGAGGAGGACAAGAAAGAAGGGGCCATAGCCTCACTTTGCAGTCCAAGCTTGGCAACCATTTGTGAGTGTCACCCACTGTGACACTCCAACCCCTCCAACCAGACCCCAGGACGGCCCAAGGTAAGACGAAGTGGAGAGTGATAAGCCTTTCGTGCCAGCTGTCCCCTCCCCCCCGCCCCACATACTCTCAATTCAAGACTTCACTGGTTCTGGCCTCCTTTTAGAGTCTGGCAGGGCAAGAACTGTCCCAAGGCCACCCAGCATGTTGGGGGCAAAGCTGGGATGAGATCAATTTCAAGTCTCCTGCCTCCTACTAGGGGAGGGAGAGTCCTAACTCTCCCCAAATTCCTCAGCAAGAGCATCTGAGGACTCAGAGAAGTGTTTGGCCAAGGGGACAAGGGCTCCAACTTTAAATAATGCCTGGATGGTTCTGGTGTCAATCTCACAAATGCCCTAACCTTCACGTACTCAACACTACTCAACCCATTCTCCACGCTGCAACCAGAGAGATCTTTCTGAAATGCTGTTCTGACCATGCCCTGCTCACAAAACTTCCAAGGCTCCCTATTGCCTTCTGGATGAAATCCACGTTTTCAGCTTGTGCACCCTGAGTCCTGTAGTGCCCCAGGACACACTGTTCTGACAATCTGTGCACCCATTCTGGTGACCTGATTCTGGTTTCCCCTTCTTTGTAATGACGTGGGGCTCCACTGTAGACAGGCTTTCACAGGGGAAGCTGGGGACAGGGGGCAGGGGTTAGGGGCTGCTGCTGCTCTCCCAGTTTAGCTCAGCACTGTGCAGGGTCCTGGCAGCACAAACATGAGTGAGACCCAGTTCCTGCCCTCCAGGGGTCCCCAGAACATGGGAGAGGGAAGGAGGAGACAGAGACCATAAGAGTCCAAGGTGGGACCAGGACTGCAAGAGCCCAGAAGAGGCTCCAACCCAGCTGGGGGAATCAAGGAAGGCTTCCCAGAGGAGGGGGCATCTGAACTGGTCTCCAAGGCTGGGTAGTTCTCCAAATGAAGAAGATGAGAGTAGGAGGGCAGTTCAGGCAGTGAGTATAGAATATGCAATGGTCCAGAAGCAAGAAACTGACTACTGTGCACAGCAGATTACATGCATTTACTAGAGGGTGAAGAGTCAGGCAGGAGAGGTGGCTGGAGAAGGTGGCAAGGACCAGTTCTCAGGGGCCTTGAGTCCCAGGCCAAGGGGCTCAGGCTTAGTTCAGTGGAAGTCCTGTGAAAGTTTAGCCCAAGGAGGAGAATGATTGGGATTTGGGTTTCAGGAAGTTCCCTCCAGGAACTGATCCCCCCACCCCCAAGCATTGAGCCTGCCCAGCAGGATATTTGTGTTGAACATGACCCACACACCAGCTCTTCAATTGTTCTCATGTTCCACATCATTATTACTCCCCCTTTACAGACGAGGCCACTGAGGCTCAGAGAAGGGGAATGCCTTGCCCACGGTCACACAGTGTACAAGGCACAGTGGAGTATAGCTCTCTGGGTCTCCAGAGAGCTTTTAAGGGGCTCTGTCTGCTCAAAGACTGTCTTTCCCAGCCGCTCCCAGCAATAGATAGCTGAGACTTTATCTGGCCCCCACCCTGACCCTCAAAAGCTCCCCATTATTCCAGCCTAGATCCCAAACAAAGTGGGCACTTCAGGCTGTGGGCCCAGGGAAGCTGGGGATGCATGATGAAAGGAACAGCTGCCATCAGTCCCACAGACTCCAAACTGGCAGTTCTGGTCTGCAGCAGGGCCTGGCCCTTGGGTCTGGCTCCTGGCGACCCCAAGCCTGACACCTGCAGCCCTAGTTGGGGTGAGGAGAGAGGGAACTGTCTTTCTCCACACTGACCCTTCATACCGCAGCCTGCCAGATTAAAACTGCCCTGACAGAGGGTTAACTGTCCTTCTAGGCCTCTGCTCAGGCCCCCCCAAGTCTTGCCAATGCCCAGGGGAGGTTGCCCCCCAGAGAGCCCCTGGAGGGAGGGGGCTCAGCGGGCTTCCAAGGCTGGCCTGTCTCTGGCCCTGGTCCCACGCTGCCGGGGCGCCCACACCAGAGCACAAACACAAACAAGTTCCACAGGTTCAGCAACTCGACCCCGCAGGGGCGCACGCACTCACCCAGTGACAAAGACTTTCCCAAATACGCGGACGCACATTCACCCGGGTATCCGTGCACGTTCACCCGGGTATCCGTGCGGGTATCCGTCCACATTCCCCAAGATCGAAGCTCCGGTGGAGACCCAGTTCTACCACGGACCTGCCGGAGCGCTCACACCGGCTGGGAACCGCGCCTCCTCAGCCAGCCCCGCGCGCTCCGCTCTGCCTGCCTGGTGCCGGCTGAGCCGCCACCGGCCGCGTATCTGGGCCCGCCCGCCTCCGTCTCCTCGTCTCCGGGCACTGCAGGCGGCCCGCCCTCACCTCGCAGGGCGCTGGTCAGCCCGCAGTGCCCCGGCCGCGACTCCCGGTTGCCAGCGCCAGCGTCCAGTCGCCGCGGCGGGGACCCACGTGCCTGAGAGCCCCGCCCGGCCCGCCCGGCTTCCTACCCTGCCGGGTCAGGCCGGGGGCGGGACAGACTCTGGACAGACCCAGGCACAGCCATCACCACCTCCCGTCCCGACAGACATTCCGCCAACCACTTGGGGACGCTGCTGGGCGATAGGGCCGCGGGGTCAGGGCGTCCGCTTCGGGTGCTGCCCGGGGAGGGGCTGGCGGCGACTGTCCTACCGCCTGGGGACCGAGGCTCCCTGGGCTTCCTCATACGGGATGATGAGTGGTTTTCAGAGACGCTAAAGTTTTGCAAAGTTTGGTATCCTTGTGGCCCCTGTCACTGCCCACCGCGAGGCCTTCCCCGAGCCTGTGTCCACTCTTCCCAGGCACCTTGCTCAGAGCACTCACCTCCAATTTCCAGGAGGAAATCCGGGCATTCAGGGTTCTGACTCTCCAGCTCTGGAGAGGAGGGTGGGGGGAGCCTCCCCTGTGCTCTCTGTGCTTAATCTCAGGCAGAAAGAGTCACTAGAAATTTCCTGAACACTCGGCTTTTTTTGGTCCATCATCTTCAGCTGCTTCCCTTGAGCTGCCTTCTCAGACGACTCCAGCCACAGACATCACTCCCTTCTCTACCCTCAACCCCACTCCCATGGCTCCTGTGGCCAGGGACCCTATGTCTGTCCCTTTCCTGGACTGTGAGCTCCAGGAGAGCAGGGACCAGGTCTGTCTGCCTTCTTCTCACTGGTCCCAGAGGTCCCAGGAGTTGTTCAATACTTGTTGGATGTTTGAATGGATGAATGAATGAATGCCCCCCTCTCTCTCATTCTGGTCTAGGCGTCAGGAGTGCATGTTCTGGCTCAGCTTCAGCACTGACTCTGGGAGACCTTGACCCAGTTCCAGCCCCTTCCAGGGCCTCCTTTTCTGTGAATTAGAGGCAATTACACTCACCCTCCCAACAGCCAGTGACCTTCCATGTGTGGTTTTAGACAGTCAGTGTCTGGACCAGTGCACAGGAGATCTGTTTCTGTGGCCAAGGAGCTTGCCCAGGGCCCTGGGACTTTGAGTCCTGCTGGCCTCCACATCAGCTGACTGGGGCCTGGCTGCAGCCTTGCCAGGAGCAGGAGCAGGGTGGACACACAGTCCTGTGTGGCTCAGCCGCCTCGGCAGTGCCCCAGGGACCTTCACCCGGGAGACACAAAGGCCTCTTGTCCAGTCTCCTCCACCTATTGTCCAAGCTGGTCCATGCAGGTTCTAGGGGGCTAGGAATCTCTGTGGACCCTACTTATGGAGTCTGGGCCTTGGGGTCTCAGTGTGGGGAAGGCCCCCTGGACACTGGAGGCCTCAGCCAACCCCCTTCTTGCCCCTCCCATCAGCCCTCTACTGTAACTGCTATTTAGGTCCAGAGAAAAAATTCCTTTGTTACCAGTATGCGGACCCAGGGCTCTGCCACAGCCTCCAGTCGACTGGAGGGTGGGCAGCCCAGGTTCTGCTCCTGCTCTGGTCAAGTCCCGTACTTTACAGCAGAAGAAACTGCATCCCTGAGAAACACAGGGTCTGAGCTACCACAACAGGTGACTTAGGCCTGAGGCACAGAGGCAAGGGATTTGCCCTTGAACACCACAGCCTTGAGTTCAGGTTCCCATCTTGCCTCACCTCCTTTGATGCTTCTCTGAGCCTCAGTTTCCTCTTCGGCAAAATGGCAATAATGATCCCTTTTTCAGTGGCCCGGCTGGTGTCCTTTTTTCAGGGTTTTGCCCATCATCCCCAGTGACCTAGGTTCAAAGGGTTAGGATTCCCCTCTAATAAGGGGCTGGAAGTCTACGTCTCCTGACGTCATTCCCTGACACTCATTACTGGGCTTTGGAGATCATCCAGTCCAGCAGGCTCCAAACCCCCAGCTGAGTCTCCTCTACTTAGGGCAGCCTGAGCAGCCCCCATCCCACTTCAGCCTGAGCTCCTTTGCTTTTATCTTTGTATTTACTTACATTTTCTTGTCTAAGAGTTTAATGAACCATGATCCGGCTAGGAACTGAGGCCCAGCGAGTCCCATAGCAAGCCCCACACAAGGCTCCGTTACAGCTGGGTGGAAGAGCATGCAACCAAGCCAAGTCGCTGCAGCGGGGACCAAGGCGGGCTAGTGGCGAAGGCCCAGACACGTAATGGTCCCCACGAGGAGGGGGGACCACGAGAGGAAGCAGGGAGCAGGGCTCCATTAGCAGCAGCGGGTCAGGATGGGGAGGGCAAGCCCAGGAGTGCTTCTCCCCAGGCATTAGGAGGCTTCCTGCCTCTCCAGCACTGAGGAGGCATTTGGCTCTCTCAAGCCCTCATCTTCCCTCTCTGACTGCTCTCAACTCCCCTGAGAAAACCCACTCTGAGAATTTGTGCTGGGGGTGGAGCCCTGGCCCCGGCTCAGATCTCGTGGCTCAGCTGGGACATGACACCTCCAAACCCTCCTTCACAGGTGCCATCACCCCCCTTAGCCATTGCCTGCCTTACACCCTCTGGTGGCCACCACCACCCTCAAGATAAATCCTGGCTCTGCAGGCTACCACACCGGGCCTTTCCTCCCCCCACCCCACCTCCCCTCCTGCCTCTGCTCCAGACTGCAGTGCTGAGCCCTCACTGGCCTCCTGCCTGGCACTTGCAGCTCCCTCTGCCTGTGCCCATTGATGCTTCTCCACCCTTGGTCCTTTCTCCTAACTCCCCACCATGGCTCCTCTAAGTCCCAGCCCAGGTGCCCCATCAGGTACCTCCCTCTGTCACATCACTTACCACAGTCTTATCACTGTCGACATCTATCTCCTCCTCTAATGGGGATCTACTTGAGGGTAGGGCTAGGGTCCCTCCTGTACAGTTAAATGTCCAGCACACAGCACTGTCTTTGTCACCCGGGCAACCTCAATGAATATTTATTGTATGAGTAAATGAGTAAGAACTCTACTGATCGCCTTCTTTGTGCTTGTCATTGTCTCTTTTTTTAATATAAATTTATTCTATTTATTTATTTTTGGCTGTGTTGGGTCTTCACTGCTGTGCGCGGGCTTTCTCTAGTTGTGACGAGTGGGGGTTACTCCTCGTTGCGGTGCACGGGCTTCTCATTGCAGTGGCTTCTCTTGTTGCAGAGCATGGGCTCTAGGCGCACGGCCTTCAGTAGTTGTGGCTCGCGGGCTCTAGAGCGCAGGCTCAGTAGTTGTGGCGCAGGGGCTTAGATGCTCCACGGCATGTGGGATCTTTCCGGACCAGGGATTGGACCCATGTCCCCTGCATTGGCAGGCGGATTCTCAACCACTGAGCCACCAGGGAAGCCCTAGTCATTGTCTTAAAGTATCTAATTTAATCTTCACCAGAACCCTAAGAGGTAGGTGTTATCTTTACCATTTTACATATAGGGAAACTGAAGTGCAGAAAGCAGAAGTGAATGTCCAAATCACACAGTGAGTCTGCGGTAGGTCTCCTGGCCCTGAAACTGCAGTGGGCTGGGAAGGAAGGCCCTGCTGAGTTCCCGGAGTGATGACTGAGCCATGGCACTGGGACCCACACTGCAGCTCTGGTTACACAGGGCTGGGCTGGCTCCAGCAGCCTTGTCTTGCTAGCTCCCTGGACTGCTGCATCGGCCTGGACCATCCCTGCCTCCGTCACCGACCGGGAACTGTGCTCCTCAGATTTCCAGGGCAGGGGCCAGGCCTCTGATGTCAAATGCATCCTGGAAGCTCTGGCTCTTGGCATGCCAAGATGCTGGCACCCAGGGGAGGCAGACCCAGAGGCAGGAAGCCTGGTCCAGGCCTAGGCAAGCCTCTGTTCTACCTTTCTACCAGCAGGACCAGCTACATAACTTGAGGGACCCAGGGCAAAATGAAAATGCAGGCCCCTTATTCAAAAATTAGTATGAATCTCAAGATGGGATAGTAGAGCATTAAATCAAGTACAGGGACCTTCAAAGCATGGGTCAACGCCTGTGAAGCCAGTCCTATCCTCAGAACTTGGTTTCTTCATCTGTCAAATGGGCAAATGATGGCCACCTGGCCAGGCAGTGATAAGGATGAGGTGGGAGATGTAATCAGGAGTTTCAGTGAACAGCGTGAGGTTGGGTAGGGGTCCGTGTGGCCATCATTTGTTGTTTACCTCCCAGCACTAACTAGCAGACCAATTCTTGTCAGGAGTTTGATTCCTCACACAGCTCCTTTTCATGAACTAAAAACTAAGGCTCAGGCAAAATGGCTTGGTCAGGGTCACACAGAGACTCAGTGGGGGAAGCCAAGATCAGAGCCCTGGCCAGTCTCTCTGCAAAACTGGTGCTTTTTGTAACACAGGCAGAGAGAGAAGGGCAAGAGGGAGGGGGTTGCTGCTCAGGACAAAGAAGGCCACTGTGCAGACACAAAGACCTGACCACAGAGGCCCCTGCAGGGTCTGGGCCAGATGGGTGGATAGAAAAGCCCCTTGGCGACTGGGGGAGGTGCCAGGAGCTGCCTCCCAGCCTCTCCCTGGTCGTGATGGGGGTGGGGAGGTGGCCCGCAGAAGCTGGGAAATGGGTCAAGGAGGAGAAACAGACTCAGGGCCAGGCCTCTTATCCCAACCCCAGGCCCAGGCCACCAGAGCCAGAGCTACCCACTCTGCCTCTCCTCAGCTTCTCCTAGGCAGCCTGCCAGCTGAAGGGATCCCCCCTCATACCACCTACCACCTTGCTTTCCCCCACCTCAGTAAGAGTGGGGCTCGTCAGGGAGCTGACCATCTGACAGCTCCAACTTCACAATCCTGCTCAGAAACTTCTGGCTACTCTCCATCACCCACAGTGGAAGGAAGCATAAGCACCTCAGTGTGTCATTCAAGGTCCTTCGTGACCTGCCCTGTTGACCTTTCCACACCCCCGTGTCCCCACTCCCTATCAGCCTTCCACAACCTAGTCACATGAGGCATCCCACAGTTTTCCAAATCACTCAGTCCACTCACACACAGCCCTGCGTTCGCTCATGCTTTTCCTTCCTCCTGGAGAGATCTTTCCCCCTGCTCATTGCTGACTGGAATCCTTTCTCCTTCACTAACCAGTTCAAGGCCCCCTCTACCAGACAGCTTTCCTCTACCCCCACGGTTGGATGTAACCTCCGCTCTGCCCCCAAGGTTGGATTCACCCATTCTTTTGCAGAGCTTACCCAGTCTGGCTTGAGCTGTAGTTTGGATCCATAAAGCCTGCCTGGAGGAGGGGGCATTTGAGCTGGGCCTTAAAGGGTAGGTGGACTTGACTGGTGGATGACAGTGGTAAGCAACCAACAAGAGCTCACAGATCCAGCTCTCTCTCAAACATTTTATTTAAATCAATCTATTTGGTTCAGATAGCAAGGGGTCCATAGTTTAGAATGGCAGGAGGTGAGTGTGGGAGGCCGGGTCAAGGGATAGATAAACTGCAAGGGCCAAGTCATGACAGGTTTTATATGACATACCATGGACAGTTTTTTGTTTATTTGTTTAAAGCACACCTGAATTTATTTCTCAGCTCTATGGTTTACTAAGTAATTCTGCTTTTATCTTTATTATTTTCTTCCCTTTAATTACCTTGGGGTAGCTTTTCTGTTCTTTTTCTACAAGCTTATTAAAGTGAATGCCTATTTTGTTTCTTGTCATTTTTTAAAATAACATAAGTATTTAAAGCTATGTTTTCCGTCCGAATTTAGCTTTGGCTGCACATTGTACATTTCGATATGTAAAGTTTTCTTTATCATTATTTTATAAATAGTTGGTCATTGAATTTTTTATTTCTCTTTGACCCAGTAAAAGTCTTTTTAGGGGAATATTTAGGCTTAGGAGTTGTTTGTTTTAATTGCTTAAAAGGAATATTGTGTTATGAATTTCCAGTTTTATTTCAGGTGTATAGGGGGACGTTGGTTTAATTAAAGTCTGTAGTTTATGTATATTTTATTTTTTAGAATTTACTTTTTACGTGTTCTATGGATTTTTTAAAAGGAGATGTGTGTTCCCTTTTTATAGGATCCATCTTTTGATATTTTATTAGTTTAGTTGAACCATACACACACATATATTTTAAAATAATGTATATCCATATTTATTTTTAGCCTATGTAACCTATCAGACTGATAATGATGTATCTCTTAATACTTTTTCATTTACATTAACTTCTCCTTCTATTTGTACTTCATCTATTTTGATGCTCTATGATTCAATATATAAAAGCCTTCCTCATTATGGATTGTATTTTTTTTTTTTTTTTGGCTGTGTGCAGGCTTTCTTTAGTTGCGGTGAATGGGGGCTACTCTTTGTTACGGTGCACAGGCTTCTCATTACGGTGCCTTCTCTTGTTGCAGAGCACGGGCTCTAGCGCTCAGGCTTCAGTAGTTGCAGCACTCAGGCTCAGTACTTGTGATATGCGGGCCCTAGAGCGCACAGGCTTCAGTAGTTGTGGGGCATAGGCTCAGTAGTTGTGGCACAAGGGCTTAGTTGCTCCGCAGCATGTGAGCTCTTCCCTGACCAGGGATCGAAACTGTGTCCCCTGCATTTGCAGGTGGATTCTCAACCACTGCACCACCAGGGAAGTCCATGGATTGTATTTTTTTAATGAATAAAAGTATCCCCCTTTTAACCCATTTAATGCTTTTAGCCACAATTTTTATTATTTCTTATATCACTCTTACCATCCCCTACTTTGCACTTACCTAACATAGCTTTGTTTGTGGTTTTTAATGTAAATTTTTTTTGTCATTTAACTTTTTTACTTAAAATTTTGAATGAATAATGTATTTACATTTCAACAATTAAAAATACAAGAAAAAAAGATATACAGAGAAAAGCCTCCCTCCATTCTCCACTATTCATCTACCCACTTCCCACTTCTCCCTTCACCCCTAAGCTGGAAAGTGGTTTTATTACCTTCTTGTGTATCCTTGAGTTTCTCTGTACAAATACAAATATTTCTACTTATTTTCCTTTTTTTTTTAATGCAATCCATTTTTTTTTGTTTGTTTGTTTGTTTTTGCAGTACACGGGCCTCTCACTGTTGTGGCCTCTCCCGTTGTGGAGCACAGGCTCTAGACATGCAGGCTCAGCGGCCATGGCTCACGGGCCCAGCCGCTCTGCGGCACGTGGGATCTTCCCAGACCGGAGCACGAACCCGTGTCCACTGCATCGGCAGGTGGACTCTCAACCACTGCGCCACCAAGGAAGCCCTACTTTATTTTTATTTATTTATTTTTGGCTGCATTGGGTCTTTGTTGCTGTGTGTGGGCTCTCTCTAGTTATGGCGAGCGGGGCTTGTTCAGCAGTTGTGGCACAGGGGCTTAGCCGCTCCGCAGCATGTGGGATCCTCCCGGACCAGGACTGGAACCCACATCCCCCTCATTGGCAGGCAGACCCTCAACCACAGCGCCACCAGGAAGTCCCTATTTTCCTTTTTTTAAAACACAAACGTAACATACACAATACACAGAGTCTTGCATTTTATCACTCAATTGTACCTCGGGGATTTTTCTTAATCTTCTTTCTTCAACTTGCACATTGCAAGTTTCCTCATTCTTTCTAGGGGCTGCAGAGTATCCCATTGTATAGAGGTTCCAGAATGTATTTAACCAATTCTCTGTTGGTAGACATTTGGATTGTTTCCAATTTTTGCTAGTACAAACAATGTTGGATTGAATAACTGTGTACATACTTTTTGTACATGTAGGAAAATTTCACAGAAATATTATTACTAAATCAAAAGGATTGTGCATTTGTAAATTTGATAACTACTGCTGAATTGCATGTCATTGGGTTGTACCAATTTACCCTCCCATCAGCACTGTATGAGAGAACTTATTTCTCCATAGCTTCACCAACACCGTGATAGCAAACTTTAGCAATTTTGCCAATCTGATAGGTGAAAAATCTTGTCTCGGTGTGTTTGGATTTGCATTTCTCTTATTTTGAGCACATCTTTTCATAACAAAAGAGGCATTTAAGATCTATGTGCATTTCTTTTTCTATTATATCCTTTAACCATTTTTCTATTAGGTTGTTGGGCTTATTGATTCCTATTAGCTTTTTATATTTTAGGAAGATTATCTATCCCTCTGTTATCTGAATTAAAAATGGTTCTTCCCAACTTATCATTTGTCTTTTGAATTTACTTAGGTTTTTCTTTTTTAATTGTAGAAGTTTTAATTTTTCTGCTGTTGAATTGATCAATCTTTTCTCTTATGGTTTCTCGATTTTGAGCCATAATTAGAAAATCCTTTCCCACTCTAAGATCTTTTCCCCATGTTTTCTTTTAATACTCATATCCTATTTTTTACAGATATATCTTTACTACACTTGGACATTATGTGTATTTGAAGTATTTCTTATAAGCAGAATATAGTCTAGTTGAATTTTATTTTTAAACATGAGGCTGAGAATCTTTGCCTAGCATAGCATAATTTATTTATATCTATTTCATAACTGATGTAGTCTCATTTTACTTCTTTATTTTCGTGTTTCCTTACTGCTTTGTTTTTTCTTCTCTGCTATACATTCTAGGTTTTTCTTGTTTTTATCTTCTATAATGGTTTAGAAAGTAGAGCTCCAGTTTGTAATTCTATAAGCCTTCAGATTGTCAAGCACATATATTTAAACTCATATGTACCCAGTTACTAAAGTCAATAAAATGTGTCACATTGATTATGTGCTAGACATGGTGCTGGCTGCTTTCCCTGAGTCTCTACTACTGTCTGCATTTTACAGACAAGGAAACAAAGCTCAGAGTGCCTAAGTAGCCTGCCCAATTTTCGATGATCTCCTCTGGATGATACAAAATTTAGTAGGCTTCAGGCCACCAGGGCCACCCCTGGAGCTGGAATGGAAGAAATCTCACTTAAACAACATGGCTGAAAATGAAGGAGGAGTGAATTCTTCGAAGTCAAATCCCCAAAGGATTCAAAAATCCCCACAGTGGACTTCACAAGGGCCTCACAACCCTGTGATATCAAACTGTTGGATTCCTGCCAGTCTGATAGGTGAAAAATCACGTTTCCTGTAGTTTGGGTTTGCATTTCTCTTATGAGGGAAACAAGCATCCTTTCATGTTTGCAAGCCATTTGCATTTCCATTTCTATAAACTGCTTGTTCACATCCTTTGCCCACTTGGGAAGCATCCAGCAAATAACCACTATATCAAAGCTTCCTGGGGTATGTGTTTGTTTTGAGAATACCAAGCAGATGACTTTTAGAGGTTTAGTCTGTTTCTCATAGAAAATCATTTCAGACATAATAAGCTCTTCATCTGAATTTTCAGAACAGTTTTCTTCCTCCTGTGTGTGGAATCTTTTCACAGGTCCCGTGTCGATTGTTTTTGTTCACTCTTGCTCCACCAGGCAGAGAAAAAGCCAGGCCATGCACCGCCTCCTGCCCCTCTCAGCTTTATGTTGCATTGCTTAATAATGGTGGAAGTCTCAATCCCACCGTGAAACAGATGTTGTAGACACAAAAAAAGAGAAGCTGATGGGGTTTATTAGGGAATTATCACCAACATCATCAATAATAGCTGGAACTTAAATATCACTATTTATATTTATATCTATATCTAGTGTATATTATATGTAGTATATAGCATAATATATAGTATAGTATATACAGGTACATTTATTTATATATATGTATGTGTATACATATATATACTAAATATATACACACTAAATTTACAAACATGCACATAAATTTAGTTCTCACAACAATGCTCTAAATTGGTATTACTACTATCCCCATTTTACAGATGACAAAGGTGAGGCACAGAGAGGTTAGGTTACTTGCCCAAGCTCACTCAGTTAATAACTGATGGAGCCAGGACTCTACCATGACTTTCTGGCACTGGAATCCATGCCCTCAACAACCCTGACGGTTGGGGTATGGCCAAAAGTCCATTTAGTCATTGCTGTCCCTGAGTCCCTGAGAGAAGAGTAAGCAGTGGGAATTAGTCTGTTTTATTTACTTTGGAACCACTGGTTCTTCATTCATTAATTCATTTAATCCTATGATTCATTCATTCAACAAATATGTATTGAGTGCCTATTACGTGCCAAGGCATGTGCTAGGTGCCAGAGGCATCAAGATAAATTTTAGACACGGTTCTTGTCCTTAAGGAGCTTGCAGTAAAGGAGAAGGGAGGCACGTGGTCAGTTAATGACACAGTATGACACATGCTATTCTGTTTCAGAGGGAGGAGCAAGTGGTGTGTCATCCAAGAACGTGTTTCTCAATCTGTCCCTGTCTACCATCTAGTTAGTGCAATTTCTCCCTCACACTTTGCCTTGTGATCCTCTCTTACCTTTAGTTTATATAGTATCATGGCAAGTTTTTGTATTATTGCTTATCTTCCTGATCATTTCACAGGGAAAATGATAGTGGAGTGATCAGTCATGTCTACCCTAATTTTTTTTTCATCCAAGAAACGTGGCCTTGTTCCTGAGAGTGATGGGGAGCCAGGAAGGGTTCTGAGTAGGACAGACGGGCACTTTAGAATGAGGTCTCTGGATGTAGTGTGGAAAATAAATTGGATGGGGGAGGTGAGGCAGGCAGTGCAATGAGAAGGCTGCTCAATAGTTCAGGTGGAGGATGAGATCTGAGCAAATGTTGTGGCTGGGGGAAGGGGGAAGGGTATGGATCCAAGGAATATTAAGGGAATGGAATTCAAGGGATTTACTAATTCATCCAATAATGTTTAATGAGCATGTACTAAGCGCTGGCACTGTGCCAGGTGCCAGGAATACAGCAGAAAACAAGATAGACACAGTCCCTGCTTTCATTCAGTCTAGAAGGAAAAGATAGACAATTGGAGCTTTTACAATAAAAGATAATAAATGATGTGACAGGACACTACAGAATAACAGAAGGGGAGACATGGAGGGTGTGAGGGAGGAGTCCAGACTGATGCCTGGATTTCTGCCTTGGCTGTAGAAGTAGATGGTAGTATCATTATCTGAGCCAGGGAACTCAGGAGGGCAGAACCCCATGGATGTCTCTTGGAGTCCCCCAAGCCCAGGACACGCAGGAGAAGGGGAGGTGGTGAGCAAATGACCACTGAATGAATAAATAAATGGATGAGGGCTTGTGGATACTCCCCAGCCCCCAGCCTGACTCTGAAAGAGGAAGATGGGGAGTGGTCCATAAAGAAACTTGAAGTTTCAGGAAGCCCATTGGTTACTCAATACCTGCAAACCACTAACCTCTTTTCAGTTACCCAACGGGCCACACGCAGCAGCTGTCACTTTCTCCTGATGTCCAGCAATCAGAGCTGGGCTGCCATGACTCAATATATTTGGGGCCTGGGCAGCAGGCAGACTCAGCATAGCCCTTGGTTATTCAGAGGCCATCAGCCTGGGCCCCACGGAGTGTTGGAGGAACTGAGGGAGGAGAGAACCAGCCTTGCAAAGTCCCTGGGTACATATCCCCAGAGTTAGGGACCCTTCCTCTGGCTCCCGCATCCCGCGTGTGACCTCTGTCTCGGCATCGAGACCCCCCCTCTGGATCTATCTGCCTCCATCCAAGGGCAGGGACTGGGTGATCACTCTTTGTATGCCCAGCACCCAGCCCAAACAACCGTTTCTCCCCAGCACATGATAGAAAATGTTTCTTGAGTTAGCTCGTAGTGCTATGCCTTCACCCCCAGGGGTTAGTCTCCTCGACCCTCAGGAGAAGCCCCGCTAGCAGCCACACAAACACCAGTCCCATTCTTGGCATGTGACAAGGATGCCCATGGTGGGACTTCCTGATGGTGCCGCGGTTAAGACTCTGCGCTCCCAATGCAGGGGGCCTGGGTTCGATCCCTGGTCAGGGAACTAGATCTCACATGCATGCTGCAACTAAGAGTTTACATGCCACAACTAAGGAGTCCACGTGCTGCAACTAAGGTGCCCGCCTGCCACAACTAAGATGCAGTGCAACCAAATAAATAAGTAAATAAAAATTAAAAAATAAACCAAAATATATTTTAAAATTCATTTCAAAAGAAAAGGATGCCTATGGTTATGCCCCTGAGTGGGTAAGCTGAGGCTCTGAAAGCATCTGAGCAGGTAGGAAAAGGCACCAACCCACTGCCCCAACATGCCCCCCTGAGCCTATCAATAACTGAGAGTCTTAGAATTGTAGACTCTTAGAATCTGAAGGACAGAAAGGCCCTCTGTGGTCATGACCTCCAATTGCCCTTTTGTGAAATCCCAACTGTCCTGTCCAGGCCCTGATCACAGTGCCCTTGGCAACAGGAACTCACCGCAACCTGGGATCTGGGACCTGCCTTATGTGATTTCCCTGAGGGTCTCCTTTCTATCTTCAAGCCCACACAAACCCCAGCTGCTCCCAGGGCCCAGAACGGGCCACCAGAGCCAGGGCTGGGGATGGGAGTGGGGTCCCTGCAACTGTTACCTCCAGCTCTCTGCCGTCCCCAAGAGATGAGGAAGTAAGCAGGAGATCCTTTCTCCAAGGCCACAGTTAAAGTGTCATCACATGCAATAACCAAACGATCAATGGGGCTGCATCAAGGTCAGGTAGGACAAGAGACAGGCCACTTTACCAAGCAGAAAGCTGAAGTGTTGTAGACTATTTTAAGGTCGTGTGCAATAGTGGTTAAAAGTACCTCTGTTACGTATGAGCTGTATGACCTGGTGCTTAATCTTTCCGGCCTTAGTTTTCTTGTAGGTAAAATGGGACACTGACCTGGTGGGCTTGCTGTGTGGATTAAATGAATGTACACAAAGGGTCAGCCCAGTATAGCACTAAGGAGGCACTCAGTGCATCCGGGCTCTCACATGGAGATGTCTGGAGACCACGTGAGCCGAACACCGCCCCTGGCTCCTCAGGACTCAGACTCCGTCCAGGCTGATGGCCAACTGCAGTGCCATTGGGAAGAGAGAGGCTTGCTCCATCCTGGCAATTGCCCAGTGCTGTTGGCTGTGCCCGTCTTGTGGTCTCCCCACCCCTCGGGTCTTTTCTACCTGAAAGTGGGCTAGGGCTCTCCTTCCAACTCTTGAGTCACTTATTTGTGTGGCTCTTCAAGCAAAATGTCATGTGTTTACTGAAGTCTCCCAAGTGCCTGCTGGGAACAGAGCCCTGTGTGGGAGGTCCAGGGAACCAGAAGAACCGCTGAGAGTGGGTCCAGGGAGGTGGAGAGTGCCACACAGCCAGCCCCGGGCAAAGCAGGAAGTGGCCAGGCGAAAACTGCAGGCAGCTTCCATGGAACCCCACAGCTATCCCAGTTAAATTCATTCTCAAGTACGTATTAGACAAAGTTTTTTTTTAATGACTATAGACATAATGTCTCTTCATTAAAAAACATCTGAAAAATACAGAAAAATATAAAACAAAATAAAAGGTCTGACAGTCCTAATCCACACAGATAGCTGATGTTGAGATTTTGGTGTGTTTTGTATCAGAGTTTTCTATGCATTATAACCTAGTCATAACGCACATATAATTGTATCCTCTGCTATTTTTCACTTACCATCATGGCACAAACAAACATTTTCTTGGGATTTTACAACCTAGTCATTTTATTTTATTTTATCTTATTTTATTTTGGGCCGTGCTATACGGCTTGTGGGATCTTAGCTCCCCAACCAGGGATTGAACCTGCGCGCTCAGCAGTGAGAGCGCAGAGTCCTAAACACCGGACTGCCAGGGAATTCCCTATAACCTAGCCAGTAAAATTCTACCCTGCTGATTTCAGCTCATCATTCTTACAAAAATCCTTAACTTGTGTTGAGATTTAGCCACCGCTTCCCAGGATAGAATGGTGCTGGGTGCCGGTCTGGAGGAGAAGGGAGAAAGCGGAGGAGGGGAAGGGGAGTGGAGCTGAAGAGAGAAAACCAACCCCGCTGGAGGTTCACTCTTTGCCCCTCTCTCCCCCTCAGGCTAAATCTGCTTCTCAGTATTGAAAAACCCCAGGGAGTCATCTGATCTCCAGAGTGACCTGGGCATACCTGATGTCCTTCTGAATCTTTCCCCTGCTCATTCCATACATCCTTCCCTAAAAGGAAGGGAGCTCACTCCCTGGTGGGTCAAAAGCCTTCTTTCCTGGGCACCAGTCCTGCAGACCCTGGACAACAAAGACCCTGCTCCAGCCTCCCTGACTACACTTGGATCCTGTGCCCACTTGTCACGTGACCTGGTTTCCAGGCCTCTATAGTCTGGTCACCTTCTCCTGACCCACAGCATACTCCAACATGTCAGAGAGGCCTGAGAGCTCAGGTGGGTCTGGCTGAGTGTGCAGCAGAGCAGGGCAGTCACCTCTCTTCTGAATGCTATGTCTCTGTTAATGCCTCCTTCATTTGCTTGTTTGGTAGCTGTTGCCTTGGCTCACATAGAGTTGTGCTCAGCTCAAACTCTGAGCTCTTTTTTGCATTATTGTTGGTAAACCAGTTCACCCACATCCTGTGCTTGGACAATCATTTGAAGAAGTCTACTGCAAGACTCGATTCTTTGCTCTCTTTATGTATTTGAATTGTGATTCAACTCTTTCTCTTGGCTTCTTGTAGGAGAATTTGATACATGTGTGCTGTCTTTATCCAACCTATTGATAAGATGATAACTTGACAGGCCCAAGACAGAAATCCCCTTCCCACAGGCCCTAGTCCATAACCAGAGCTGCTACATAAGTTTGACCAGCTTCGTAAAAAACTGTGAAGATATATCACCTTCTTTAAAAATCTAATCATGCAGAGGTATACACAAAAGAATTGAAAACAGGTACTAAAACAGATATTTATACATGAATGTTCATAACAGCACTATTCACAATAGCCAAAAGGTGGAAACAACCCAAATGTCCAGGAATGGATGAATGGATAAACAGAATATGGTATATACATACGATGGAATATTACTCAGCCATAAAAGGAATGAAGTTCTGACACATTCTACAGTGCAGATGAACCTTGAAAACATTATTCCATGTGAAAGAAGCCAAACACAAAAGGTCACATATTATGATTCCATTTATATGAAATATCCAGAATAGGTATGGGGGCTGAGGAGAAAGGGAAATAAGGAGTGACTGCTTAACAGCTATGGGGTTTTCTTTTGGGGTGATGAAAACATTTGGAACTAGATAGAGGGGGTGGTCGTACAACACTGTGAATGTATAAATGGCACTGAATTGTGTAGTTTAAAACGGTTAATTTTATGTTAAGTGAATTTCACCTCAACTTAAAAAATGCAACTGCAGGGCTTCCCTCGTGGCACAGTGGTTGAGAATCTGCCTGCCAATGCAGGGGACACGGGTTTGAGCCCTGGTCCGGGAAGATCCCACATGCCGCAGAGCAGCTAGGCCCGTGAGCCACAACTGCTGAGCCTGTGCGTCTGGAGCCTGTGCTCCGCAACAGGAGATGCTGCGATAGTCAGAGGCCCGCGCACCGCGATGAAGCGTGGCTTCCGCTTGCCACAACTAGAGAAAGCCCTCACACAGAAACAAAGATCCAACACAGCAAAAATAAATAAATTAATTAATAAACTCCTACCCCCAACATCTTCTTAAAAAAAAAAAAATGCAACAGCGAAACGAAAACAAATGCATCTGCAAAAGAAAAAAATCCAATGCATTCATCAGACAACCTTGTGCCAGGTACCGGGGACACTGAGATGAAGGAGACCAGCTCCCTGTTTTGGCCTGGTAGAACCCAAAGCCTTTGACACTAACAGGGAGCTACCCTCTGAGATTCACCTTCCTTTTTGTGGGTTCCCTCATTGGTTACTATTATCACCACCATGCAGACTTCCAGGGGTGCTGCCCCTCCCATCTTAGTGACTGGGCTGTTACAACACAGAATGCATCCTCTTAGTAACTTTGCAGTGGAGAAACCTGACAGACATAACCTTGGCCATGTGATCAAGGTTAACATCCACAGTAATGAGTCATGTTGATCGAATGCACCCTTGATCTGACGTGATGAGAATAGCACTTTAGCTGTGAGGTCTTACTCCTAAGGACTCCTAACTCTAGTCTAATCACGAGAAAAACATCAGGAAAACCCAAATTGAGAGACAGTCTACAAAATACCTGACCAATACACCTCAAAACTGTCAAGGTCATCAAAAACAAGTAAAGTCTAAGCAACTGTCCAGACCAGAAAGAGGGTAGGGAGGCATTATAACTAAATGTGAGGAAGTATCCTGAGATGGAAAAAGGACACTAGGTAAAAGTTAAGGAAATACAAATAAAGTATGGACTCTAGTTAGTTGACAATAATGTACCAATACTGGTTCGTTAGTTGTGACAAATACAAGATGTTACAATAGAGGAAACTGGGTGGGGGAGTATATGAGAATCCTCTGAACAATCTTTGCAACTTTTCTGTAAATATAAAACTATTCTTAGGACTTCCCTGGTGGTCCAGTGGTTAAGACTCCACACTTCCACTGCAGAGGGCACAGGTTCGATCCCTGATCAGAGAACTAAGATCCTGCATGCTGTGCAGCACAGTAAAAAAAAAAAAAAAGCTATTCTTTTTAAACCTTTATTTATTTTAAAAGATTATCTTAAAAATGTATCCTTCTAAAATCCTTACAAGGGCTATAACAAGGCTGTTCAGATAGAGGTGACAATGGAGAAATGAACAGAGTGGAGTGTGACCTGCTAAACAGTTTGGTGTAACAGGTGTCATTTGTTCTTAGGTGCTAAGTGACCCCAGGGAGAAAAATAAGGGCTTGCCTGATTGCGACCCTACTTTCCAAGTTCCTCAGCAGCCTCTTCCTGACTTGGGAGCCCCCTTGTAGACACCAATACCTTTAAAAATCCAGACTAAGAGTCAGGGTTTCTCTTCCATAGCCAAGGACCCCATAGCAGTTCTGCTTTCCAGACCCTGGACCACACATCTTCCCCAGAGGACTTACACGGGGAAGAAATTTAGGTGAGATGCCTCATTGCCTTTTCACAGGTGTAGTTTCGAGGCCTGATGGTTATGTTCTAAATCAAAAGTAGAATGATATTTTAACGCTACATAATATCCATAGATGCTCCCACCCATTAATCAGGGATTATTTCCTTCTCTACTGAGCAAATATTCCTCCATTTGGTACGTGATATCATGGATGCCTTTGAATGAGGCCTTTCTCAAATACAAATGCAGGGCAGGGCACTGTAGAAGTTAGGAGGAATGGTTTAGAATAAACAACCCTAGATTCAAACCCTGATTCCATCACTTGTTAATTTACTTAAACCCTATGACCCTGTTTCCCCCACTGTAAAATAAGGATGATAACAATAATGTCTATTTTATGGGATTGTTGGAGAAAGAGATAATTCATGCAATGTGTTTAGCACAGAACCTGATATAAGGTCTCAGGTTCCTGTCAAGTTTCTTGGATGGAGCTGATGAGAAGTCCACAGGCTCCAGGTAAGTGGCACCTGCCACCAAGGCCACTAGTCTCTGAGTGAAACAGAAGCCAGAATAGAGAGAGAGGACTGGCTGGATCCTGGAACCAATAGCAGAAAAGAAAGGGGTAGCAAAGGATCTATCCACAGCCAAACTTGACTCTGAGGGTTGCTAGTGAGGAGACTGGCACAGAGTGGCTCTCAAGGTCTCAGGCATGTCCGTTTCCAACAGTACGTTATATTCTCCGAGGCAATCATAAGATGAATCATCGTGAAAACTGCCCCACACCCACTCCTGTGAGGACTTGCCCTGTACCGGGTACATACCTGGAGAGGCCAGCGAAGTCCAGGAGGTCCAAGACGTGGGTTTTGATGTGGCCTGAGCTCCTGGAGCCCTCTAGTTGAAGGACCTTGAGGAGGCTTGTGTGGTGCACTCAGGGGCAGCCAGGGTGGCAGAACAGTCAGAAGCCTCTGGGCGTTTCAGCCCCAATTGCACCCCAGTGCCCAGCACTGTACCTGGCGCACAGTAGGTGCTTACTGAGTACACAGATGAGAGAATGAAAGGTACCTGTCCTCAAGTCCTTCACAGTCTAGCAGAGGAGACATGGCGTACTGCAGACCCATGAAGCATCTTGCCCAGAAGTAAGCCTGGATTGTGGCCATTGAATACCTTGAGGGAGCGAAGCACTTGCAGGGTGATGCGTGGTAGGATGGTGTGAGCCTGGGCCATGGAGGAGGAAGGCTGTGTCTGAGCAAGGGGACCAGTTACCCCAAGAGTGCTGAAGAGTGTATGACTCAGGGTAGGGCAGGGCTGTGGGCTGGAGGAAGGGTGGAGTACCCTGAGAAAGTGCCAGTGAACCCCAGGAGGAGCCAGCCTCATCTCTGCCTTCCTGATTCCTTCCCTCCTTTATTGTTTCTGTGCAAAGGCTGCTGCAGAGTTCAGAAACAAGCAGCAGTTTTGCTGGCATCTGTAGCATGAGTAGCAAAGATCAGAATGGGATAAAGCTGGAGTGAGTTTCTCAGGGCAAAAAAATAGGCAACATCTCAGAGATTACTTTAAAAATAAGGGCGGGGACTTTCCTGATGGTCCAGTGGGTAAGACTCCACGCTCGCTAATGCAGGGGACCCAGGTTCGATTCCCTCGGTCGGGCAACTACATCCCGCATGCCCCAACAAAGATCCCGCATACCGCAACTAAAACCCGGTGCAGCCAAACTAAATACATTTTTTTTTTTTTTTCTTGCGTTATGCGGGCCTCTCACTGTTGTGGCCTCTCCCATTTGCGGAGCACAGGCTCCGGACGCGCAGGCCCAGCGGCCATGGCTCACGGGCCCAGCCGCTCCGCGGCATGTGGGATCTTCCCGAAACGGGGCACGAACCCGCGTCTCCTGCAACGGCAGGCGGACTCTCAAGCACTGCGCCACCAGGGAAGCCCTACTAAATACATTTTTTAAGTGATAATAAAAATAAAGATAAGGGCAGCTCAGGCTGACAAAAGCTTGAGCCTCAACATTGGATAAAGCTGGTTAAAATCCTGGTTTTAGCCTAAACTCCTAGCACCTGAATTCCCTGCTTCTTTAATCTGGGTATTGGAAATGGTGTCGGTAGGGGCCTGGCTCTTTGAGTTGGGGCTCAGTGCCTGGTAGGTAGACATCGCCTGTCACTGTCACTGCACTGCCCCAGACCATGGCTGTGAGCAGCCTGGGCAAGCAGATGCTGAAAGCAGCAGGGTCCTCCATGTAGGGCAGAAAGTCACTCGCCTTACCTGATATTGCTGAGTGACTGTTTTCATCTACAAAAATTGTCCCAGCAACACCTGATGCCCTGAGTATGACTGGTCCTCCCAGCCAGCTGGGAGCAGCTGTACCCTCCCTCAGCTCTCTATCATTTCATCTTCCGTCCTGGGTTCTCAACCCAGTTCTAGAGAGCATGAGAGAAGAGAAAAACCCAGCCCCTGTCCTCTGGAAATGTAGGATCTCACAGGACAGGCCACCCTCCAAGCAATGGCATGTCATGACGCTAAGCCTCCCCAGGCCACAGGGCCACAGCACTGGAGCTCTGCACTGATCCTCTATGCCATCCACACCCCTCCCCGCTTAGTTCATTGCACACACCTGGCCTTCACCTGCCCTCTTCCCTCCGTCTGGAAGGTCCTTCTTCCAACTCCAATGGGGAAGGTCTCCTGGGAGGCCCTTCCTCCACTGTTCGCCCCCAGCACTTTCATTTTTTTCACTGATTGAAGCCTGCTCTGTGGTAGGGCCCAAATAAAACAGAACAGGTAGGGCCCCACCGGCACAAAGCCTCTAGTCACGTGGACCGGTCATTCCTGTGAAAGCACAATCATCCTCCTGTTTTGTGATCGTTTGTGTGCCTGTCTCCCCAATAGACTGTGAGCTCCAGGGAGGCAGGGGCTGTGTCTGTCCTGATCACTGTTGCATGTCCAGCACCTGCTACATAGAGGGCACTTGGCTGATTGAATGGCTCTGTGACAGTGAGTCTGACAGCACTCTGGGAACTCAGAGGAAGCGGTCCTGATGCTAAAGAACAGCTAAGGGAGCTTCCTGCAGTGGGTAGAGTTTGTATAGGAGGGAAAGGGGCAGGAATAGAGCAAGGGTGTGGAGGTAGGTATGAGTCTGGGCTGTGCCGGAGATGGTGGGGAGACCTGCCTGCCTTATTGGGAGGAGGGGTGGTGACGTCAGCTGGATACGGGGCAGGAGGAGTTCAAGGGCTGCCTCTTGGGGCCTCTCTGCCTCTCTATACAGCTCTTGGTTTCCCCCAACTCCTGGTTCTCCCTCCCTCATCCCCCTACCTTCTAACAAGGCATCAAGAAGTCCATGGATAAGGGACTCAGAGAGCAGCAAGGTAGGTGACCAGAACTCTGGTCGTCTGAGCATCTGGGACCTTCCTCTGTTGAAGTCCCGGCTCTAGTCACCTTTCCCACCTGGAGTTGCCAGATAAAATACAAGACACCCAGTTAAATTCAGACAAACAATTAGTAATTATTTAGCATAAATAACATTGGGGACATGCTTATACTAAAAAGTTATTCATTGCTTACCTGAAATTCAAATTTTTATTTGCTAAACCTGGCAACCCTTTCCCCACCCCACTCACCCCTGCCTTGGGCCTCCAGGGAGCCATCAGAGAGATCCTGGGCCTCCTGCAAAATACTCAACAAAGGCAGAATTTAGATGGAAGAGATACTGAAGATTATTTAGTCTCATCCCTTGCCCTATGGACTGGGAGACTGAGGCCCAGAGGGGACAGGCACTGGCAAGTCCTTGGGCCCCTCCCAACTCCCTGGCTGTAAGTTGGGCCTCCTGGAGAGCAGAAGGACCCCTGAGGGTAGGGGTTTAGGAAAAGCCAGGGCCCTCCTGGGTAAGGCAGGGCAGGGAGCCTCCAGGTTAACCTACCCCCAGGAAGTTTCCTGGATCCTGACACCCCAGGTGAGTCACCACCTGCCAGACTACATCTAGAGCAGTTCCAAGGCCCTGGCTGCTCAGCTCCTGCTGGACTTGC
>NW_006773138.1:622926-623235 GCF_000442215.2 Lipotes vexillifer | reverse complement strand
GGGGGGGTGTCTCTTGGACGGGAGCAAGTGGGAGGGGCTGGACTTCATGGGAGAGGCCTGGCTAGCCCCCTCAGGCACTTCAGAGATGACTCAATTTCACTCCCAATGAAGAAATTGGGTGGGGGGCAGGGGAGCGTGTTAGAGGCAGGAACTTGATCAAAATCATCCAGGCGGGCTTCCCTGGTGGCACAGTGGTTGAGAGTCCACCTGCCGATGCAGGGGCACGGGTTCGTGCCCCAGTCCGGGAAGATCCCACATTGCCGCGGAGCAGCTGGGCCCGTGAGCCATGGCCGCTGAGCCTGCGCGTCC
>NW_006773138.1:589905-622858 GCF_000442215.2 Lipotes vexillifer | reverse complement strand
GAACCTGCTCACTCCCCTCCCTGCTCTGTGTTTTTTCATCTCACTTTTCCCTCCTTGATATTATATTATGTGTTAGTTTGTTTATTATCAGTCTCCAGTTAAAACATAAATCCTGTTCATTCTCTGGAGATCTCAGTGCCCGGCACTGAGTAGGTGCTGAATAAGCCTTTGTTGAAGGAAAGCGCCGCTCTTATATCTCACCTTGTGTGGAGCACGTGGCCTGATGCCGCAGTCCCCCCAGCCCCAGGCATGCCACACAGCCTCTGCCAGGAGCGCAGCTCTGTACGGGTCTGTGAGCCCCCCGGCCTGGGTCAGTGGCTCCCTACTCCACTTGCAGCCCAGCCTGGGTCCGGAGAAGGAGAAAGTAACAGCACAGGGCTGGGATGGCTTAGGGGTTGGGCTCTCACCTGTCTGTCCTAGCGTACCCTGTGAACGAGACACCACCCGGACATGGCTGGGGGGCTCAATCCCAGAGTTACACTGAGCTGAACTTCCCAGCCAGTGTGGCCCAGGGGATGGCACTGAGCCAAGAGCTGATGACGTGTCTGCCTTGCCACATTACCCGGCCTTTCCCCTCCCCTTACTAGTCCTCATTCTCCTTCTTTGTACAATGGCAGCTTTGGGCTGACTGATCGCTAAGGCCCACCAGCTCCGACTGTCTTTGGTTTCTTCTTATTCCCTGTCCACCCCAGACCTCTGCACCAGCCACTCTAAGCCACTTGGTAGAGGTACCCAGTTCCAGCTAACAGCTATGTTCTCATGGCAGGTTTGCACAACAGACTTCCCTTTTTTTTTTTTTGCGGTACGCGGGCCTCTCACTGTTGTGGCCTCTCCCGTTGCGGAGCACAGGCTACGGACGCACAGGCTCAGCGGCCATGGCTCACGGGCCTAGCCGCTCCGCGGCATGTGGGATCTTCCCGGACCGGGGCACAAACCCGTGTCCCCTGCATCGGCAGGGGGACTCTCAACCACTGCGCCACCAGGGAAGCCCCAGACTTCCCTTTTAACGTATGGATAAATAGTAACCTCTCAGTAAAATCTTGGAGTCCTCTCATGGCAGTAATGGTGCGCGTACTGATGGGAAGGAACTCGCCACAGTGAGTAACATGCTCTGTTCTCCTCTCTTTGATTATCACTTTGACATTTGTCACAAACATACCTTCTGTTCCTCTTAATAATATCTATGGGTCTATTTCACTGTCAGCAGCAAAGCTTCCCTGAGTAATCTCAAAACCCTGAAGAAACAATACCTTGGTGTCACATTCTTCTCATGGTTTATTTTGTAGGCAACTTTGCCAACAACAACCTCTGTTTATGTATTATACCCTGGGGGTGTCCACTGCTCCAGCCACTACCCTAAGGGTGTCCCTTATCTTTAGGTCCAAGACCCTCCCCTCTATCCTGGTCAGGCCCTTTGCTGACCCTATTCCCTGTCCTTCCCTGGGGCTCAAATCCAGGCCTTATCTGTCTTAGAGACCATGGATGGTTGGGGCCTCAGGGACTGTCTTAAGGGCACTTGGAACATTTCAATGTCAACCAGAGAATGTTACTCAGAGAGAGGTCTGTCCAGACTTGTCTGGCCCCAGCCCTCTGGCCAGTCTAGACATCTCCACCTCTAGTCAAACGATCTCCCTGGTATGTCCAAAGATGAGCTTTGCATCTCTCCCCAAACCTGCTGCTATCTCAGCCTCAGCGAGGGCACCTCCAGCCAGCTGGTCACCTGTGCCAGGAACCTGAGAATCATGGAGCCTCCTCTCACCCCCTCCCTGCCCTCCTCCAATCACTCAGTCCTGGCCATCCCTCAGTGATATCCTGGGGATTGTCCACTTCTCACCTTCAGTAGCCTCACCTATGTTCTTATTTCATCTTCTCTCATCTGAACCTTGAGCAGTGGACTCCTTCAGTCTCTGCCCTCAATCCGCGCTCCATGCAGCAGCAGGGAAGAAGCCTACTGGCAGCGCATCAATCCTCATCATTCTCCTGCTCAAAACCTTTCCATGACTCCCCATTGCCCTCAGGATAAAATTAGCTCCTTGTCCTGATATTTGAGGCTCTTCATGATCTGGACCCTGCCAGCCTCACCAGCTCACCTCACACTGCTGTTCCACTGACTGCTGAGCATTCTCCTGCTCCCAGCCTTGGTTCAAGGTAATCCCTCCACCTGGCATGCTCCCTCCTTCCTAATCCTTAGATTCCTTCACCTTCAATCATCTGGAGAGTCCACAGTGGCGGGAATCAACTGGTTATCCAGGGAGGATGGATAAACAAGGCTTTTCTCAGGGTACATGTGTATGTTTAGCATCAGTCAATGTTTATCTGTTTATTCATGTATATATAGGCTTGTTTCAAAAAGGATTTGAGGGCTTCCCTGGTGGTGCAGTGGTTGAGAGTCCGCCTGCCGATGCAGGGGACACGGGTTCATGCCCCGGTCCGGGAGGATCCCACGTGCCGCGGAGCGGCTGGGCCCATGAGCCATGGCCGCTGAGCCTACGCGTCCAGAGCCTGTGCTCCGCAACGGGAGAGGCTACACAGTGAGAGGACCACACACCACAAAAAAAAAAAAAAAAAGGGATTTGAGGTGGACCATTACACATTTACTGAGTTGCAGCCAACCGCCGCAAAGCTCCATGTGCGCATGTGCGTCCACACTCCCTCTGGCAGACATGAGACCCAGGAACCGTAAGGGCCCACCAAAAAAAAAAAAAAAAAAAGGGATTTGAGGTGGACCATTACACATTTACTGAGTTGCAGCCAACCGCCGCAAAGCTCCATGTGCGCATGTGCGTCCACACTCCCTCTGGCAGACATGAGACCCAGGAACCGTAAGGGCCTGTGGGGCTCCAAGGTGAGGGAAGTCGGGGGAGTTGGGAAAGAGGAAGGAGGGTGGCTAGAGAGGTGAGGGGACTTGGAAGGAGGGAACAGTGAAAAGGGCATGACAGGAGGTGGGAACAGAGGGAACAGAAGGAGCAAAGGCTGCAGGTGGGGAAAGGAGTAGAACCACAGCTTCCTCCTGTGACCCTTGCTTGCATTTCCTTTCCCTTTTGCCCACGATGGCTTCAAGATCTCTTCCCCTTTCCTCTTGCAACATTGCCCAGTGGGGGACAGGGTGGTGATGGAGGTAGTGGGGGCTGAAACTTCGGGAGCCACTCAGGCTCCAGATTCCCCTCAGAAAGGAGCCCTGGTCCCCAGCCAATGAGCAGCCCTGTGGTCACAGCACACTCCGGAGTTCCCAGCACGCTTTCCATCCTCCGTTCATCTCCCAACCAGCCTGTGACTATGTATCACTGTATCCATTTCATCAGAGAGGAAACCAAAGACCTAAATGTTGGTGACAGAGCAAGGACTCCATCCCTCCGTCCTCAGAGGCTAAAATCCTTCTTCCTTCAACTATTCCAGGTGCCATCTGCTCCTGAATCCTCTGGTCACAGCACAGGGAACTCAAGAAGTAGGTTGGGGGCTTCCCTGGTGGCTCAGTGGTTAAGAATCTGCCTGCCAATGCAGGCAACACGGGTTTGAGCCCCGGTCCAGGAAAATCCCCCATGCCGTGGAGCAACTAAGCCAGTGCACCACAGCTACTGAGCCTGCGCTCTAGAGCCTGTGAGCCACAGCTACTGAGCCCGCGTGCCTAGAGCCCATGCTCGGCAACAAGAGAAGCCACCACAATGAGAAGCCCGCGCACCGCAATGAAGAGTGGCCTCCGTTCATCGGAGCTCAAGAAAGCCCGCGCACAGCAACGAAGATCCAATGCAGCCATAAATAAATAAATAAATAAAAATTAAAAAAAAAAAAAAAAAGTAGGTTGGCATCAGGGAGGGTCCCTGAGAAGGGTCTCCCCTCACTGCACCCCTCCAGGCCAGGGGGCACCAATACCTGGGCTTAACCTTCATGGGCTACTTTAGTCGCTGGGCCCCTCTGCATTTCTACCTAGCCCTGGTGCACAGGGCATAGAACCCGGCCAGGCACCAGGAAGCCCAGGCTCTAGCCCCAATGCTGCCATCACTAGCTATGTGGCTCTGGCCAAGACCTCATCTCCTCTGCCCTTTGCCTTCTCCAGGCAAGTTGCTGAGCTAGAGGGTCTTCAAGGTCCTGAGCTCTCTGAGCTCCCTGACTCAGATTTCTCTGGATCTGGTTTCTCTGTCTGCAGAGTGTGTGCCAGGCTGAGAGCAGGACCAGTTCCCACCCCATCCCACGGGTCATCCCTGAGGGGGCGCTCCAGGCAGTGGGGATGGTGGCCAGGGGGTACAGATTCTAGTTTCATCTGTTGCAGCCAAAGCTGGGGCTGGCCTGGCCCACTCCCCAACTGTCCCCAACTGACCCCAACACTGAGTGGCTGGTAATTGACTCAGGTTGAGCTGAGGCAGCTGTCAAGACAGCCCTAAAATTAGCCCCAACAGGGATAGGGAGAGAGCCCTGGCCCGGGCTTCTGGCTCCAACAGCCCCAAGGGACTGAGCCCACACTTCACTGAAGGCGGGAGAGGTCAGCCAGAGTTCTGGCAGTGTCCCTACCATGATGTTGGGTGGGGAGAGTCACAAATGAGTATGGACACATTTCAGGAGAGGGGATGAAGGGCGGGCACCCTCTGCCAGTTGCTTGGGCCCTGATGTATTTCCCATTCCCCAGCCCATCAGAACCCTGGGAGGGTCCAGGGAAGGACCTTGCTATTTATATTCTTCCAGATAAGGTTGAGGCAGCCAACCTCTTTTCCCAAGGCTGAGTTGGACAGCCTCACACCTTAGCATCAATTCCCAAGCACAGAGGAGCCAGGAGGTATGTCAGCCTGCTGTGGGAGTAGATTGGAGATACCAGGGACAGGCCCAAAGCCAGCCCCTCCCACTTAGGAATAGCAGCTCCGTCCACTTCCTTCCTCTCTGCCTTGTGCTCTGAGGATCTTGTTAAAATGCAGATTTTAATTCAGAAGGTCTAGGGTGGCATGTGAGATTCTTCAGGATTCTAACAAGGTCCCGGGGTTGGTCTGCAGACTACTTTGATCACAGATCTTAGTTCCCAGCCAGCCTGGGTGGACCCCAAGGCCAGGCTCCTTGTCTTCTGTTTCATAGGTATTCCCCAACCAACCCCAGCAGAGCATGTGGGCACATGATATAGCAGGTGGCTGACTGTTTAATTGTGGATACCTGTGTGGGTGTGTAGACGTTCATGGCAATCCTTGTGCCCCTGTGCATCCAGCTTGTGACTTGTTACATGTATAGAGAGTTTTCAAAAATCCAGGCAACAAAACAAAAAAACAATAAAAACAAAAGTTGCTAACATTAAAAAAAAATAGCCAAGGGACTTCCCTGGCAGTCCAACAGTTAAGACGTGGAGCTTCCACTGCAGGGGGCACGGGTTCGATCCCTGGTTGGGGAACGAAGATCCCGCATGCCGCATGGTGTGGCCAAAAAATTAAAATTAAAAAATTGAAAAATAGCCAACTTCTATTGAGCACTATGCCCAGGCCAGGTACTAACAAGTTTACATACAATGTCTTATTTAAGTCTCATAACAACTCTGATGAGATGAGAAAATTGAGGCTCACAGAGGTTAGGTGACTTGCTCAAGGTCACACGACTGTTAAGTAGCAGTCAGGGTTGCTGTCAGGGCTGGGCTACACATGTGCACAAGTGTCGACCAGGGCACCCACCTTGGTGCCTGTGAGCTGGGGGGCATGTGTGCAGTTGGGTGGACATGGGCGAGTGCAGGAGCGAAGCCGCACCAAGGATGAGTAGGGGAGGTAGGAGTCAGTGCATAACGATCAGAGCATGTGCGGAAGGCAGGTGGGGAGGACGGAGACACAGGCATGAGTCAGACCAGCCTGGGCTTGATCCCTCCCCCTGCCAAGCCGAGTTTCCACTTTCTCTTCTGTGAAATGAATGTATAAGAGTTGCCTCATGAGGCTGCTGCTGTGAGAAAGAAATGTGATAACATGCACAAAGCGGCTCACCCAGGGCCAGCCTGACACACAGTAGGTGCTCAGGATGTGTGAGTTGATCTTTCCTTCCCCCATCCCCCCATGACTGAACTGCTTGGAAATCTGGGGAGTGGCTTCTGGCCTGGCTGGTTGCCGCCAGTTCATTGGATTAAAAAGAGGCATCCTGGGAAGGGCCAGGGACAAGCAGGGACAAAGCCAATAGGGTGGTGTTGGGGTCACAGCTGAGAGAGCCCCCCAGAGAGAGACAGACATCCAGACAGAGCTTAGAGCCTGGCCCATTGCCTCTTGCACTGGCTGAGACAGGAGAGCTGCAAGGCTGGAGACCACCTCCTCCCACAACTCAGGAGAAGCCCTCTCAGGAAAGTAAACACCCTGTATCTTGACTCAGCCCTCAGCTATGCCAGGCACATGAGTCCTCATGGTACAGACCTTGGCCCCTAGTGGGGGCCAAGTCTCCTCTGGGCTGGGCCGGATGTCTATTAGGTCAGGCTTTTGTAAGTCCCTGATGACTCATTTTCTCTTCCTCCACCCACACCCTAACCTTGCTCCCAGAGCTGTGGTGTCCCTGACGCTGCCCACACCTGGATAGCTCCCAGCATGGGCAGTTGTGAGGCACCAGTAGGCAGACCCCTTACCCACCAACCATGCATTGCCAGCAAGTTTGCTGCCTGAGTCACTCCTAGAGTAATAAGCTGCCTCCTGTAGGCCTCTGCAAAGAGTGGGAAGTCGCCTGGGTGGGCATTAGTCTCTCCTGGGACTCAGGTGAATGGAGAAGGGGAATGGAGTCTAGGACACACTGCTGATGAGAGATGCCTAAAGCTCATCAGGGAGACTGAAACAGCACTGGTGAGTCCAGATGGCTCACAGCATTCACCTCCTAAATTTCCCACGTGAGGATCCTAAGGCCAAGGGAGGGCCATCACCAGGCCAGGGTCGCCAGGAAAAGGGGCGCAGAGCCCACCCCACCCACTTTGCTGATGGGAGAGCGCGGGGATGAGGCTGCGAAAGACGCTGGCTTTGGCGCCCCCATGTGGCAGAAGAGAAGAAAGACAGGGCTGGGCTGAGATTTGGGAAACAGGTTCCCTGGGTGGAGTGACCTCACTGTGTGGGGAGTACCCTTCCTGATTACAGGGTGAGGACTCTCTCCAGTTACACAGCCCCTGCCCCAGCTGGTCACTCCAATCCAATATCTACCTCCCCCACTAGACTTGAAGCCCCCCAGGAGCAGGGTGGGGTCTGATCCATCACATCCCTCTGATATGCTGGGAGGGCACTGTGAAGCTTTGAGGAAGTGGTTTGAACTGAATTGAATTCAGTATACATGGAAGGAAACAGGGTGGAATGTGGACAAAGATTTATGCACAAGAATGTTCACCAAATCCGTGTCTGTAAAAGCAAATACTGTGTTGATTATTGTTGAAGTGGGTGTTGGGTACAGGGGTACATTATACTATTCAATTCATTTTAGTGTGTGTTTGAAATGTTTTGAAACAAAGGAATTAATACAAGACAAAATTCTCACAATAGAAATCTAAATAAATTATGATGCAGCTGTGTAAAGGAATAGTGTCTAGAGGCATTAAAAATGCTGCCATGGAGTTCTTTTGTTTTTAATTATAATCGCTTTATTGATCTATAATTCACATAACATACAATTTACCCACTTAAAGTGTACAGTGCAATGGTTTTTAGCATATTCACTTGGTTTTGCAGCCATCGCTGTAATCAATTTCAGAGCATTTTCTTCACCCCCAACAAAACCCCATACCCGTTAGCAGTCGCTTTTCATGTGCTCCCAAACCTCCCCCTCCCCTCAACCCAGCCCACAAATCTACTTCCTCTCCCTGCAGATTTGCCTATTCTGGACATTTAATGAAAATGGAATCACATAATATGTGGTCCTCTGTGTCTGACTTCTTTTTACATAGCATAATATTTTTAAGGTTCGTCCATGTTGTAGCATGTACTGGTACTTCATTCTTTTTGTGGATACACCACATTTTATTTATCCATTCATTAGCTGATGGACATTTAAGTTGTTCCCACTTTGGGCTATCATGAATAATGCTGCTAATAACATTCATGTACAAGTTTTTGTGTGGATATATGTTTTCATTTCTCTTGAATATATACCTAGGAGTGAAACTGCTGAATCGTATATTGACTCTATGTTTAATTATCTGAGGAACTGCCAGACTATTTTCCAAAGGGACTGCATCATTTTACATTCCCACCAGCATTGTATGAGTGTTCAAATCTCTCCACATCCTTGCCACATGTGTTATTATCTGTCCTTTTAATATTCTAGCCATCCTAGTGGGTGTGACCCATGTAATTTTTAATGACATGGAAAATGTCCTTGGTGTAATGTTAGATTTTTTTAAAAGTAGACTTTAGAACTGTTATACAGTGTAATCTCAACTCTATATAATATAAATTTCCACAGAAATCAGACTAAAAGATAATCTACCAAAATGTTAATTTAGTTATCTGCAGACAATTTTGCATGATTTTTATTCTTTCCTAAATTTTTGACAATTTGAACATGCTTTCATAGGGAAAAAAAGCCAATATTATAAAAGAAGTTTAAAAAATCAGTAAATATTAGAAAGAAATAATGCAAATAAATTAAAATAAAATATCAAAAATGTATCGAATGAAACTGATTAAGTGTCAGTATGCAGGACCTTGGGCACTTGGAGATGGGGTCTGAGTGGGGATGGAAGAGGCAGAAGAGTCAGGCCACAGATTTTAGGGTGTAGGGGTGTCCAGAAAAGGAACATTACTTTCAGTAGGAATCAGGGAAAGCTTCATGGAGGAGGCAGCCTGCAGCTATATGGACTCTGAAGCAAGAGGCAGATTTAGACTCATGGAGCTGTAGTGGGGGATAGATTACAGATCCCAGATATCAGACATAGGCCTGACCTCTGCGTGCACAGACTGCTGGGGTTGCAGACAAGGACTCCAGTGTCTCTATAGGAGAGATGGTGACCTGAGAAAATTTGGCTCTGCCCTAATTTGGGGTGACTGACCTTGCCCAGTATTCTGAGGATGAGTTTCCTACTCTCTGAAATGGCCATGATAACCTTCCTTGAGAGTTGTCATGAGCACTGAATGAGATAGGAGTGTGAAGCAGTCTCCGGCACAGGCCTGACCCGCAGCAAGTGAGTGATTTACTGCAAAGAAATAGGGAGATGCAAGGTTGACTCTAAGGATGGGATGATATAGGGGGAAGTCTGAGGCGAGGGACACTTAACTGGACCTTGAAGGATGGAGGATTGGTTGAGGAGGGGGCTGACATTCCAGGCAAAAGCAGCTGGGATCCTGAGTCCCCAGCAAGAGGCAAAGGGTTAAAGGACAGGCCAACTGTGGGTGGGATACTGGAGGGAGGAGCACCTAGCTTTCTGACAGTAGAGAAGTTACCACAGTAAAGCTACAAATACTCCCCTGGGAGGGTTGCCAAGCAGTCAGCTTATCTACTTTTACCAGCCAGCCCAGAGAGGCTCAAGGTCACACAGGGAGATTGGGGTCTCCCAGGAAGTGGCCCCAGGACTGTGGACTGCAGTGGGAATCAGGGATTTGCTCGTGAGCCCTGTGTGTCCTCCCCACCCACCTCTCAGACAAGTGGCCCCCCCTGGGATTATGGGTGGAATTGGAATAAAGAGAGGAGTCAGTTTCATTTTCTTTCTTTTTTTTTTGCCGTACGCAGGCCTCTCACTGCTGTGGCCTCCCCCGTTGCGGAACACAGGCTCCGGACGTGCAGGCTCAGCAGCCATGGCTCACGGGCCCAGCCGCTCCGTGGCATGTGGGATCTTCCTGGACCGGGGCACGAACCCGTGCCCCCTGCATCGGCACGTGGACTCTCAACCACTGCGCCACCAGGGAAGGCCTCATTTTCTTCTTTATTCCTGTTTTGTTTCATTTTTTTCTGCCCTCCACACTGGGCTAGTGCTGCCTTTGTCCCTGTAATAAATGACACGAGTGGCTGTTGCCACTTTAAAAAAAAAAAAATATATATATATATATATATATATATATATATATTTATTTATTTATTTATTTTGGCTGCTCTGGATCTTAGTAGCAGCACACTGGCAATTTAAAAAAAAAAAAATATATATATATATATATACATATATATATTTATTTATTTATTTATTTTGGCTGCTCTGGATCTTAGTAGCAGCACACAGGACCTTCATTGCAGTGTGCGGACTCTTAGTTGCGGCATGCATGCAGGATCTAGTTCCCTGACCAGGGATCGAACCCGGTCCACCTGCATTGGGAGCACAGAGTCTTACCTTCTGGACCACCAGAGAAGTCCCTGGTGCTGCTTTTTAAAGAATATTTCCAGAACAGCTTTCTTAGACTTTATAAAAAGTCAATGGTACAAGATTTTGCAACTTACTGTCAAATGTTTCTGGGGGGGAAACCATATCCAGGGAGATAAAGCAAACATGGCAAAATGTTAACAATGAACGCACTGTAGATGCAGGGTATGTGGGTGGACATGGTACTACTCTTTAAACTTTTCCATAGATTAGAAAAGAATTGTTTTAAGTTTTGGGGGAAAAAATGCAACATATAAAACCATACATAAAATGTGAACCAAAAATTAGAAAGAAGGAACACCAAAGAAACAGAATCTTTCTGACCTTGAGTTAAGCAAAGGTTCATAGAAACAATACCAGAAACATGACCTGTATATGAAAAATATTGATAAATTGCACTTCATCAAAATTAAGAATTTCTGCTCTTTGAAGGACACAGGAGAATAAAAAGACAAGCCACTGTTTGGCAGAAGCTATTGCAAGTCACTCTCCATAAAAGGAGTTGTAACCAGAACAACTATAAAAGACAAAAACAAACAAACAAAAAACTATAAAAAATATAAAGAACTCTGAAAACTCAGTAATAAGAAAACAAACCACCCAATAAAAAATGGGCAAAAGATATGAACAGTTACTTCACCAAGAAGGTGTATGGATGGCAAATGAGCACATGGAAAGATGCTCAAAAGGCAAAAATTAGTAGAAGTACAGAGAGGAATAGGAGAATCTGCTATCATAGTTGGCGACTTCAGCACCCCTATTAGAAATGGGTCTAGCAGACTTCCCTGGTGGTCCAGTGGTTAAGAATCCGCCTTCCAATGCAGAGGACACAGGTTTGATCCCTGGTCGGGGAGCTAAGATCCCACATGTCACTGGGCAACTAAGCCTGCATGCCACAACTAGAGAAGCCCGTGAGCCACAACAAAGAGCCTCCGCGCCACAACAAAGAGCCAGCGCAGCCAAAAAAGATGGATCTAGCAGGCATAAAATCAGTAAAGACATAGCTGAACTTAACAACCATCAATCAACTGTGTATAATTGATATCTATAGACTACTTCATCCAACAACAGCAGAATAGACATTATTTTCAAGCTCACATGGAACATTCAGCAAAATAGACCACATTGTGGGCCATAAAACACCTAACCAAATTTAAAAGAATAGAAATCCTACACCTTCTGGTCTCAGACCAAAACAAAAATAAATTAGACATCAGTAACAGAAAGATAATTGGAAAATCCCCAGATACATGGAGATTAAATAAGGCACTTCCATATAACACGTGGGTCAAAGGAGAAATCTCAAGAGAAATTTTTTTAATATTTTGAACTAAATAAAAATTAGGAACTTCCCTGGTGGCACAGTGGTTAAGAATCCACCTGCCAATGTGGGGGACATGGGTTTGAGTCCTAGTCAAGAAAGATCCCACATGCTGCAGAGCAACTAAGCCTGTGCACCAGAACTATTTAGCCTGCGCTCTAGAGCCTGTGAGCCATAACTACTGAGCCCATGTGCCACAACTACTGAAGCCCTCGCACCTAGAGCCCATGCTCCACAACAAGAGAAGCCACCGCAATGAGAAGCCCCTGCACCACAACGAAGAGTAGCTCCTGCTTGCTGCAACTAG
The DNA here is from genome assembly GCF_000442215.2 of Lipotes vexillifer. Classification (NCBI taxonomy): domain Eukaryota; kingdom Metazoa; phylum Chordata; class Mammalia; order Artiodactyla; family Lipotidae; genus Lipotes; species Lipotes vexillifer. The sequence continues at coordinate 610,972 of NW_006773138.1, read as the reverse complement.
AGAAAGCCTGCGTGCAGCAATGAAGACCCAGTGCAACCAAAAATAAATAAATAAATGTATTAAAAAAGAAAAAATTAAAATACAACATCAAAATTTGTGGAATGCAGTGAAAGAATTGCTTAGAGGGAAACTTATAGCATTGAATGCATATAATAGAAAAGAAGAAAGATCTGAAATCAGTAATCTGTTTCACTTTAGGAAACTAGAATAAGAAGAGCAAATTAAATCCAAAGGAAGAAGAATAAAAGAAATAGTAAGATTTAGAGATGAAATTGAAAACAGAAAATCAACAGTGAAAAATCAATGAAACCAAAGCTGGTTCTTTGAAAAGACTGATATAATTGATATACCTCTAGCCAGGCTAGCTGATAAAAAAAGAGAGGATATAAATTACTGATATCAGAAATGAAAGGGGGGACATCACAACAAATCCTATGGACACTAAAAGAATAATAAATGAATATCATGAGGAACTATGCCCACAAATTTGATAACCTAGATGAAATGGACCAATTCCTTGTAAGACACAGTCTGCAAAAACTCATACAAGAAGAAATAGACAATCTGAATAGGCCTATATCTAGTAAAGAAATTGAATCAATAATTAATAACCTTTCAAAATAGAAAGCACCAGGCCCAGATGGGTTCACTTGTGAATTCTACCAAATATTTAAGGAGAAGTTATACCAATTCTCTATAATGTCTTTCAGAGGCTAGAAGCAGAGGGAATACTTCCTATCTCATTCTATGAGGCCAGCATTACCCTAATACCAAATCCAGACAAGACATTACAAGAAAAGAAAACTACAGACCAGTATCTTTCAATAACATAGATGCAAGATGCTCAAACACATTATTAGTCATTAGGGAAATGCAAATTAAAACCACGAGCTGCCACTACACACCTATTAGAATGACTAAAATTAAAAAGACTGACCATATCAACTGCTGATGAGGATATGGAGCAACTAGAACTCTCATACACAGTTGGTGGGAATGTAATATGGTACAACCAGTTTGGGAAAAAGTTTAGTAATATCTTAAAAATTTAAACATAAGCCTCCTATATAACCCAGCCATTCCATTTCTAGGTATTTACTCAAGAGAAATGAAACCATATGTCAAAACTAAGTCCTGTACCCAAATAATCAAAGCATCTTTATTTGTAATAGCCCCAAACTGGAAACAACCCAAATGTTCATCAACGAATAAGTGGATAAACTAATTGTGGTACATACATACAATGGGATCCTACTCAGCAATAAAAAGGAATGAGCTGATGGACACCATCTGGAATGGTGGTATGAGGATCCCTGCAGACCCTCTCCCCAGTGGAACAACCATAACTGTGAAAAATTACATATATATATATGTAATTATATATATATATATGTGTATATACACCATTCTCTGGAAATTGCCCTAACAGCACACAGCAAAGACAGAATGTTTACTCAAGAAAATCTATTAAATCTTGGTAAGGACAGTAAGAGTCTGGAGCATCTGAGCCATGACCATTTCCCTGCCCCCACCAGCTAGCTCAGTGTGATGGAAACCCCACTGTAGACAGATGAAGCTAAGAACACAGGGCTTCTTCTTCTCCAGCTTTCAGTTGAGGGCTATGGTATCTTCCTAGGAGGAGCAGGCTGCCAGCATTTCTCATTGTCTCAGCTCTGTGTTGCTGGGACAATTGGTGCCACAAGAAAAAGAATTCAGTCAGTTGCTTCCTTCACACCATATACAAAAATTAATTTAAAATGGATCCAATACAGAAACTTAAGAGCTAAAAGCATAAAACGCTTAGAAGAAAACATAAGAGTAAATATTCAGCACCTTGGGTTTGGCAGTGGAATCTTAGATATGACAACAAAAGCACAATCGACAAAAGAAAAAAAATACTTTACAAATGGAACTCTGTCAAAATTAAAAATACTTTTGCTTCAAAGGATACCATCAAGAAAGTGAAAAGACAATCCACAGAATGGCGAGAAATCTTTGTAAATCATGTATCAGATAAAGGACTTGAATCTAGACTATATAAAACTATTACAATTTAATAGTAAAAAAACAAATAACTCAATTTTAAAATGGGCAAAGATCTAACTAGGCATTTTTCCAAATAAGATGGACAATTAAACAAATAGAAAAATAGACCATAAACACAAGAAAAGATTCTTGACATCATTAGTGATCAAGGAAATGCAAATCAAAACCACAATGGGGGGCTTCCCTGGTGGCGCAGTGGTTGAGAGTCCGCCTGCCGATGCAGGGGACACGGGTTCATGCCCCGGTCAGGGAAGATCCCACATGCCGCGGAGTGGCTGGGCCCGTGAGCCATGGCCGCTGAGCCTGCGCGTCCGGAGCCTGTGCTCTGCAATGGGAGAGGCCACAACAGTGAGAAGCCCGTGTACAGCAAAAAACCCCCCCCAAAAACCCACAATGGGATATCACATCATACGCACAAGGATGGCCATAATTTAAAAAATCATAGAATAACAAAAGTTGGTGAGGATGTGTAGAAACCAGAATCCTCATAGATTGCTGGTTGGAATGTGAAATGGTGCAATTACTATGTAAAAAAGCTTAGCAGAGCTAAGGCTGGGAGTGGGCAGCCTGGAGTACCAGGATCTGAAGCCCTCTAGCTTCCCCTTCTGGAAGGGGTGTGACCAGAGGGATGGGCAATGGGGAAAAACCTCTTTTTCTGGCATCAACTCATGCCAGCAAGGTACTAATGAGTGACTTTATATGCATTTTCTTATTTAATCCTCACCATATCGCCATGAAATAGGCACTATGATTATGCCCATTTTACAGTTGAGGAACCTGAGGCCAGAGTTCAGTAACTGCTTGGAGATTCTTCTCCTGAGCCAAGTGTTGTGCCCGGGCTCCCTGGAGGCCAGAGAAGTCACAGGATTGTATCCCCTAGGATCAGCCTGTGAGAAGCCTGACCTAGCCCCTGGCCTTGGGGAAGAGGGGAGGCTCCAGGAATCAGGGCCTTTGATGCTGGGTAACCTGAACCAGAGGGGATAGGGTTGCACTTCAAGGTAGGGACTGTGTACCTGCCAGCATCAGGGGTCAAAGCAGGAGGTGATCATGGAGGGCAGGGAATTGCGGGGAAGCTCTGATGACCACAGGTACCAAGGGCTGTGACCTTTCTGACCTCATATCCTGACACTTCCTCTTCCCCCTCAGTCCTGTCACCCTCAAGCTTACACACATAAACTCTCTCCTCTGTGCCTTTGCACAGGCTGTTCCCTGAGCCCAGAATGCCCTTTGTTCACAAGGCAAATTACTATCATTCTCTAAGCCCCAGCTCCAAGTGTCTAGCCCTGGACTCCTTCCTCTTTCTCATCCTTCTCTGTGAGATCATAATTGACTCCTTGAGAAGGTCCCCAGGACCTGGCCCAGAGGAGAGTCAATGGGAGTTGGGATGACAGTAATTCCTCTTCTCCAGCCCTGGACTTTCTGCTGTTGCAGCCCCTTATCCCCAGTGGCGGCTCTCAGCAGGCCTCCTCCTCCCATGGCTGGGGCCAGAATTCCTTCAGCACCTACCACAGAGCAGCACAGAGGTCCTTCAGTGAGTGAAGGCTGGAGGTGGCATCCCCAGTTGGACTCAGGTCCCACCTATTGGGCCCCAGGTGGCGCTGTCAGCCCAGGCAAGAGCTGAGAACCCTCAAGCCCCGGAGCCTCTGGCCCTGGTGCAACCTGGCACACGGAGATGGTGCAGGGTTGTCAAACCCTCAAATTCCAGAGCTGCTTCTCCTCATCCTATCCAGTGCACTCATATCTGATTTAAAGGCTCAGGATGGGGCTTCCCTGGTGGCGCAGTGGTTGAGGGTCTGCCTGCCGATGCAGGGGACACGGGTTCATGCCCCGGTCCAGGAAGTTCCCACATGCCGCGGAGTGGCTGGGCCCGTGAGCCATGGCTGCTGAGCCTGCGCGTCCGGAGCCTGTGCTCTGCAACGGGACAGGCCACAACAGTGAGAGGCCCACGTACCGCAAAAAAAAAAAAAAAGCTCAGGATGTCAGGCCTAGATTGACAGCGGTAATCCTTCTAGCTCCCAGATACAGAGGAACATCAATCTTTGCAAGGCCACACAGCTGAACCAAGAATGCCCAGATCTCCTGAGAGGTCTAGGGTAGGCAAGCAGCTGCCTAGGTACAGTCATTTCACCCAGACTCTACCACAATCAACTATATGATGGGACAGCCCCTTCCCCTCTCTGAGTCCAAGTCCTACTGCCTCCTGTGGGCCAATGAGAGCTAAAAAAAATGGCCAGAGTGCTGGGTTCTGGTCCTGGAGTGCTGACTGGCCGGTGCCCAACCCCTGAGCCTCAGGGACACTGGCTGTGAAATGCGGGCTGCACCCAAGAGCTCTGAGCTGCTGGAGTCCAGGATCCCACTGGGTGAGAAAAGCCTGGGGGTGGGGCCAGTGCCTTGGCCAAGGACAGACGGCTCCAGAAGCTGCCAGACGGGAAGCATTTTCCACGAGCCGGAAGGGCTGGCGGAGCCCAGGGCCAGGCTGAGCAACCACAATGGACCCTTGTGTGGAGGTTTAGCTTGGACCCACCTGCATGCCTGGCCCCTGGGCTGGGGTGGGCCCTGCTTTCTGATCTGCAGCCAGACCCAGCTCCCAGACAACTCATCCTAGGCCCAGAGACTGGGATCCCAGTCCAGCTCCAGAGTGATGCCCACAGGCTTGTTGCCTGTGCCTGAATTTCTGCCACCAGCCCTCCTGGAATCTGCTTGCTTAAATGACCTCACACAAAATGAGAAAGCCCATCTCCCCAGCCAGATGGGAGCCCCAGGAGGGCAGGGGCAAGTCTTCTCCTCCTCAGGCCAGCTAAGGGAGCTCAGCACAGACGGCTGGGCCAGGCTGCTTCAGGTCTGACAAAGATTGCTGGCTAGGGAGCCCATCTGGGAGACCTTGGCTCTAGTCCTGGCTGAGCATTTCCTCCTCTGCCAATGAGAGGGAAGGAGCGGGGGGGAATACTGATTTGAGGGGACACAAATGCTGGTGGGGAGGACCTTCAATGCATCTGGCTCCCCGTCTGCCTCAGGAAGGACTCCACCTAAACCGGACAGTATCCACTCATTCTCCCCTCCTGCGGGCTCACAATCACACTTGCCCCCGGAGCCCTGCCTGAGGCTCTGAGCTGCTTCCGAGGCAGCCCTCAGGAAGCCCTTCTGGACGCTCATGTGGGCTGCGTACAGCCTCCTCTTCTCTGGGCTCCCATGGTCTTATATCCATCACTGCTTGGAGCACAGGATCCTGCCCACCTAATGCTCATGGTCATCTCAGCAGCTGCTGCTGGGACCCCTGCCATGACCAGGCTCCCCACGGGACACTTCACATCAGCCATCTTTGTGAGGTCCAGTAAACTGCCCTAAGCATGAAAGGAGATGATGCAGGAGAAGAGGCTGTACATAAACTGTATATACCACCATGAGTTGCTAGTATTTACAAGATGGAAAATTTAAAAAGACCTAGTACCTGGATCAAATTTATAAAGGCTTGAGGTCTGAGATGAGAGGAACACGGTGGAACGTGAGTAGCACAAAGGTGGATTTGATGTCTGGCTGCATTAGCAGAGGCATAAAGCCTAGAACGTGGGAGGTGACCAACCAGCTCTTCTATGTAGCCTTGTGCCCATTTCTCAGGAAAGGTTTTGGCACTGATGCCCCTGCCCAGGTAGTTTTACACCCAGAGCAGAGAAGATGCAGACTCACTGTCCTCCCAGTTTCATAGGGCCATTCGGGGCCATAGGGCACTGACTTTGGGCCCCAAGGGAGATCTGGGGTGGTCCTGGGAGGCTGGTCTCAGCTCAGAATGAGAAAGGCAGCCCCACAGCAGAAGGAGCTGCTTCTAGAGATAGGCAGTGAGGGTGTGAGAGTGGGGTTGGATGAGTGCATATGGGAAGTCTGTGGAGAGGATTCCTGTCCTGGTGGGGTGGACTGAAAACTTAAGTGGCCCCTCCATAGTAGGGTTTTGAGAGAGTCTAAGTTCCTGAATCACTCTAAGAATCTGAGTTTCTGAGGTCAGTGGTGCCTTGGCCTAAAGCCACTTGGTAGTGAATATCTCAGCAACACAAGAAACCATGCCATCACCTCTGTTTGTTTTGCAGGGTGTGGATCAATATACCTTTAAAAAAACATAAAAATCAAAAACCTATCAGCAGGAGGCAAGTTCCTGCTGTCCCAAGGTCATTTCTGTTGATTTTGTCACTGGTACAACCGGGCAGCTGGGAGCCGGGGCAGTGCCTGGAGTTGGCCCCTGGCTTTCCCCCTCCCGCTACTTCCTTGTATTGTCAGCCCTGGGTCTCAAACACAGCCTAGCCTGGGTAAGGTCAAGAGCACAGGCTTTGGAAGTAAACAAACCTGGGCTTGAGTTTCTGCACTACCATCTACCAGCTGTGTGGCCTTAGGCAAGTAGCTTTTCCTCTCTGAACCTCTGTTCTATGATTTGTTAAACATGGTCAAGAATGTCTGCTTCCAAGGTTGTGGGGATTAGAAAGAATATGTGCTAAGGACCTGGTACATAAAAAATGCTCAGCAAATGTGGGCTCCTTTCTCTTCACCCTTTCTTCTCCTTGGGAGACATTGGTGCAGTGAGAGACCCTGGACTGGGGGTCAGGACATTCTGGGTCTGCTGAGTGGGTTTTGTTGTTCACTGGCTGCCTGACCTCAGACAAGTCCCTGGCCCTCTCTGACACTGGTTCATTACCTGAGAAATAAGGCAGGGGCACCAGACCATCTCTCTAGGGGCCCTTCCTTTTCCCCAGACCCAGAGAGAGCACTGACTTTCCTGAGCATGGATGGGAAATGCTCTGGCTGGGAGGCAGGACTCTGGTTTGAGGCTGGACCCTGCCCTGACACACCAGGTAATCTAGGACAAGCCCTTTTCTCCTCTGAACCTTGGTCTTCCCTGTAGTGTAATGGATTGGATGCCATGGGCTCTGTAGCCCCTTTGGCTCTGATGATCCAGGATCCAGTGATCCCTGTGGGTCAGGCAGGTCCCCTGTCCATGGGCACTGCCATCCGCCTCCCTACCTATAGTAAAAATCTCAAGTCCCGCATTCTCCGTGGCAGAATCCACCCTGTATCCAACCTCATGGTCTTTCCTTCTACATCTCCTCTAAGACCCTGAGAGCTACTGGGACTCCTGCCCCACTGTCTCCTTCTCAGTGTTCAGTGTCCCATGAGCCACCAGGCCTCTCTGGGCCCTTCTTCCCTGAAATCATGAGATTTCCTCCAATAGGGAATCCTCTTGATGCCTTCCTACTCATCTCACAAGAATAGAAGGAATGCTTGCTTGCAGAAAAGCCCCCAAGTAATGATGGCTGCACTTTGGAGCACGCAAGCACACCACTTGAATTCCCACCATCACAGAGGCAACCCTTTTCCTGCAGCTCTGCAGAAACGCATGTTTCAAGTTGGGCTACAGGCCCAGAGGACTTTACACTTTGCACCTCCTTGGAGAAGTAGGCAGAGCACTTGAGAGAGCCCTGCACTTTGGCGTCACGAGCCCTAGCACGTGAGGTAAGAGGCAGTGACTATGTTGGTCTCGTTCCAGACAGCTGGCCAATGGCAAGTTCACAGCCTCACAACCAATGGCTCTAGAGGGCATCTGGAACAGTGGGAGGCCATTACTCTGCTGGGAGCCAAGCTCCTGCTCAGCATCACCATGAGGCTGTGCCCAGATACTGCCCCCCTGCAGGAAGACGGCTGCCCAGGTGCAGAGGCCTGGTTCACCCTGCTGGGCGCACCGCTTCCTGCATCTGATTTCCTCCTGGAGAGGCAGCCAGAGGTAGAACTTGGGGTTCTCCTTCCCACTGAGCCTGCTGGCCGTGTTGGCTACTGCTACCAGGTTGGTGAGGTCTGGCCAGGAATTCCACACACACCTGCCCCCCCCCACCCCGAGGTTGGGGGCCTCCTCTGGGCATCCACAGTCCTGAGCCCTGTTTCTCACGGACTAGCTGACCACATTGTGCATGGCAGTCAGCATACTCCCCAGCTCAAGTGCTCTGGGGAAAGGGGATTGAGTCATTTTGATCCCCACGGCCCATGTTAGGGCTTGGCAAAAAATAGATACTAAATCATTTCTCCCATCTATGCCCTGTTTTGAGTCCTACCAGCACTGACCCCTAAAGGTCCTCGCAGGGACCTTCGTCCAAGAGAAACAAAGAGGCCTTGGAGTGGGCAGTCCTTAGCGGCAAATGATGGAAAGCTAACATTAGCCTCAGGGCAGATCCTGAAGGGGAAGTAGGGACTGTGGAGTGGGATATAAAGAGCACTATGGGGTCCCAACAGTCTCTCTGCTTTGGTCTCAACCCACTCTCTGCTTGCGTCCTGGGCTCCAGTGCACCCAGACACACTGCCTGTGAACTGCCAGATTTCTAGGTGTACCATCTCAGTGCCAGGCCTCTCACTATTTCCTCCTCTTGAACGCTTTCTTCATCCCCTTTTCTCTGGAAACCCTCCTGGCTCCGAAGTCTACTGACTGTGGGACACAGAGGTGACCTGTCCTCTCCATGTTCTCCGAGTTTTTTCTGCTTATCAGCTCACCTGGTCCCAGAGCTATTAGTGCTCTTTGTCTTATTTGTCTCAGGAGGCTGCTCTGAGAGAAAGCAAATACCAGCCTCTGCAGCCTCAGTCTCCCCATCTGTGAAATGGGGACAACAATCCCTACCATTCCAGGTTGATATGAGAGTTAAATGAAATTAGTCAGGTCAGAACCCAGCATGGAGTCATTGCACTTGTCCACACACGTGGCAGGAGGTAAGGCATAGCCAGCCTGCACCAAAGATGCAGGGGCCTCTGGGCTGGGGTTCTCAGCCCTGTGGAAAAGCTCCACTAAGCAACTGAACACCTCACCTCACCTCCCAGGCACAGGGAGGAGTGGCCCAGGGATGTGGGAGGCCAAGGAGAGAGGGCAGGCACATTATAACATCTCCAGGTACGGGCGGAATGAAGACTGCTAACCTCCTCTGGGCACAACTTGTGTGCCCAGCCCTCTGCCAAGTGCAACATGGACTCCATCTGATCCACCCATGCCTGGCTTACGGGATCCTAGAGGACTCAGGGTGCCACTTGGCTCTTTCCACTGTCCCCACGCTGTACCAGTGATGTCATGATATCTAGAGGCAGACTAGTGTTTACTTACATTTATAATCATAAATGTAGTACTCCTCTACATAGTGAAAGTGAATTTACACCATGAGAAACTAACTCTTTAAAAAATAAACCTTATTTTGGAATAATTTTAGATTTATGTAAAAGTTGCAGAGATAATACAGAGAGGTCCCATATACCCCTTACCCAGTTTCTCCCATTAACATCTTACATTCCTATGGGACAGACACAACTAAGAAAATGACATTGGTAGTAACTATTAACTACACTCCAGACTTTAACTGGATCTCACCATTTTTTCCAGCAATGTCCTCTTTTGTTCCAGAATCCGATCCAGGGTACCACATTGCATTTAGTCATCATGTCCCCTACTCCAGTCTATAGCAGGAGAGACTGACTTTTTAACTGATGATTTCACATGGGAAACAGAGGAGAGGACTTTTTCGTGGCTCCCTTCACTTTCACTTTCACAAGTTCACTTCAGAAAATCCCCGTTAGACGTGACTGTTCTCACCCAAGCAGCCCACTCCTGTTCTCCCTTCACCATGATGCCTCTCCCATCCTTCAGGCCCCTGGATGCCCCAAGGTGCTCCCACCCATCTCATGTCTCCCCTTCCCTCCTTTTTCTTACTGCAGGGATATTTAATTCTGCCCTGCCACTCCAACCCACCATTTTAACATCATCTTCAAGCATGTCAATGACTATTATTCTGGGAATTATAAAACACCTGAAATTTTAATTTTAGTTCCACTCTCTTCCTGGGGCAAAACAGTTATGCTCTCAGAGGAGTGAATGGGGAAAATACCCAACACAAAATTCCCCCAAATTCATCCTCCCTTCCTTCTTTCCTGCAGTTACCACATCCCTTTTGGGAACCCTGTGGTCCCAGGGAAGCCAACTCCAGGGGTGGAAATGTGACCTAAGGGACTTCCCTGGTGGCGCAGTCGTTGGGAGTCCGCCTGCCAACGCAGGGGACACTGGTTTGAGCCCTGGACCGGGAAGATCCCACATGCCGCGGAGCAACTAAGTCCGTGAGCCACAACTATTGAGGCTGAGCTCCAGAGCCCGTGAGCCAAACTACAGAGCCCCCGTGACACACTACTGAAGCCCACATGCCTAGAGCCCGTGCTCCACAACAAGAGAAGCCACCGCAATGAGAAGCCTGCGAACCACAACGAAGAGTAGCCCTCACTCACTGCAACTAGAGAGAGCCTGCGCACAGCAACGAAGACCCAACACAGCCAAAAATAAATAAATAAGTAAATAAATTTATAAAAAGAAATGTGACCTAAGCTTGACCAATCAGCACCTTCCATCTCTTGGCCACAGTGATTGGTTCAAGAGAGGCTTGCCGCCCAAGGTGGTCCAGTCAGAGTGAAGCTCAGGACTTTTGCAGGTGCTCTGGTTCACAGGTGCTTTGTTTTGCTCAGTGGGGTGGAGGGCATCCCAATGGAGATTGGAGGCCTGTGGCCACTTTGTTACCGCAACTGGTTGTCGAGGAGTTTCATTCAATCTGTTGAGGTAGACACATAAGCAATTATGGGTCTTTTTTTTCTTCCTAATTACTCCCTTTACTCTTTCTTCTTTTTTTTTTTTCTTTTTTTTAACATCATGGGCAGACTTTTATAACTTTCTGGTCTCATTCATTTATTTAAATTTAGACCAGTCCAGTTTAAAACTTCAATCTCCTATCCAATTCATAGTGATTCTTCTATACCACCCAGGCTAGAATTGTGACTAGAGGGGCTTGGCATGGGAATGAAACATGATATGCCAATGACACACTCTGCTCTTTTCTGGTCACTAGCTCCTGGGGTTGGGGAGGAAGCTTGATGAGATCTCCTGCCAGCCCAAATTCACTCTGCAGTGGAGAGGGGTTCCTGGTCTTTCTCTGGTTCTGAGTGCCCTTGGTGGCCTCTGTGATATGGTGGTCTCCACAGAGGGGATATGTGTGGTTTCTTGGGTGCTGTTCAGCTCTACATTGGCCCCCTCATTGCCACGGACTCCCACAGATAGGGGCCACCTGGCCTTCCTTTTTCCCTACCATTGGTCTGTCCCCAGCCCCTCTCCCAGATCAGGAGTCCTACTGCTTGGCCTAGTGGCTGCTGGTTGGCCCTCTGGTTCCTGCACCACCTCTAACCCTCACGCTCTTTCACATGGAGCCATGGGAAGTATGAGGAACTGGGAGAGGTGGCCCTATTTTCCTCCCAGGCCCGCCATATCCTGGTCCTGACAAGCTTGCTGACACAGGCCCTTCCATGAGCTTCTTATCTTCAGAACTCTCTAAGCCACTATCTGTGTTCACAAACAACCCCAGTCTCATGGTAACGTGGCCCAGGCACTCCCTGCCCACAGCCCAACTTTCTCACTACACTTTATTCCAGCGGCAGTGCCAGGATGAGCCTGTAGGGTTCTAGCTCAGCGAGTGTCCAGGGGGAGAAGCCTCTCTCCCCCTCTGCAGGCACCCCAGTCTCTTCAAGGGAGCCTCTTGGATGCCTCCATTCTCCCTCTTCTGCCCCCCATACACACACGCTTAGCTCTGATGGGGAAGAGAAATTCTGGAGATTTGGAGCCACTGTTGGTTGAAATGTGCAAGCATTAGTATTAAAAGGGGCCTGGAGAGACAGTGGGATTTCAGCCTGGATCTTCTCTCTCACTTCAGAGAAGAGCCCTGTGCCCACATCTTTGACCGCCCCCCCAACTCCCCAGCACTAGGTAAGCCCCTGCCTGCCTCAGCTCCAAGCCCCCCACCTCCTGTAAAGGGAAAAGAATGGTTCATTTACTGAGCTTCCTCAGAGGTACATCTACCACAAGATGGCTTTCCTGGTCACAGTGAAAATAGGTGCTGGAGTGTTTCAAGTTCATGAGTCCTTGGCATTCATTAGTTTGCCCCTCAATCTGATTAGCAAGTGCAGGGACCAGCTAGATGCCCCCAAGTGCCAATCCTCCTGGGTACCAGACCCTCCTCAGTGAAAGAGAGGATGCCCAGGGCTTTAGCCTGAGCTTCAGACTGGCTCTGCAGAGCTTTATATTGGTTGCTAGCCTTCTGCCCGCATCAGCCCATGTCTCCTGCCAGGAATGCAGACTCAGGAGGCTGGGTATATCTGCACCCCTTCTGCCTCCCCAGTTGGTACTGGCTCCTGCAGCCAGAACTCTGCTGTTCATTCTTATCGTCTGAGGACTGCCCAACTCACCTCTCCCTCTTCTCCTACCCACTTAGTTAACAGGGAGAATTTCAGGGACAGCATCATTCACGGTCCCAACAAGACACAGATGGCCCACTCAGTGGAAAATGGAAGGAGGTTTATTTATAAAGGGCCTATTTACAAAGCGTAGGGGAACTTCAAGTGCAATACCCTGGAACTAGTAACTGCAGAGTGGCCTGAATGGCCAGGGAGGGTGGGAAGCAGTTACTGGAACCTGGGATGAGAAAGACTCATGTGGAGTCAGCCTCTTTGAGAGGAGCAGTGATCTCTAGTTGAGGGACAGAGCCAACCCAAGGCTGCCACTAAAAGGGAGCCGAGGGAATAAATACCCTGACCTCACTCTCCTTCCTTCCTGGGATCTCCATTGGCCTAGTCCAGCCTGAAGCCAGAAACACAGGACTCCTGTTAATTGAGTCCCCACAGATCAGCCTCCTGGGGCAGAGAGCTGAGCGGAGAAGGCTAGAGAATGGAAAATATCCAGCACAGGGAATCCAGTGTCTGGGCAGTTTCTGCCTTTTTCTGTAAGGCTTCCCTATCACTTGTACCCATGATTATCTGTTCTAGCAGGGCCAGATTCTCCAAGCCGTGGTCAAGCACATCTTGTCCTATAGCTCATGGCTCACAGCACAAGTTTTCAGTCTTAAGGCATGTGGGGAGCACTTGTCTCTTTCCTGTTGTCTTTAAGACATATGAATCCTGGCACCTCCCCTTGGCATTGCATATCCCTTTAAGTGGCACTGGTCAGTCTTGCACAGAGATGGAGGCATTGATGTGCAGCTTTGAATCCATGTTTGGTCCCTACTGCCAGAGCCTAAAACCTCTTAATTTTTGCCAATTCTCTCCCTCTTTCCACCACCATCCTGTAACGTTTTGTTGGGAAGCTCTAACCACAACTCAGTATCCTCTCTTTACCCTGAGACTGGACTCCTTGCAAATGTCTCTCCTTTCTGGTAGCACGTAACCTTGACCAGAGGTTTCAGTGCTTGTCTGGTAGCCAGCTCTACAGCAGCAGCTCCAGCTCCAGGAAATCCTGTCTCTGAACCTCAGGCTAAAAGGGGAGGGAGTGGGAGCCCAAATCAGCCAAGGGTATCTGCCCCAGTCCACCTCGCCCCTTCCTGGAGATACTCTGGTTTCTTAATAAGTCATGTGTCCTTCAAGGTTGGATTAAACATCAATTTCCAGCCTGGGGTCACACAAGGATGTTTGGCGGGGAGGGGGTTTGACATCAGTCTATTGAGCTCATTTTGTAGGGTGCATGTCTCCATTTTTCACTGACTGTTATTTTCCTATTCCCATTTCTGGGATCAGCACCTTGATTTCCTTTGGGAGATTTTCCTGCCTGTGCTCTCAGTTCAAGGAGTTCCTGTGTGGCTCACCCCATTCTCCTAGCTCCAGGGTTGGGGAAGTACCCCAGCCAGTCCCATAGGACTCAACCCTGGTACTTTCCTCAGAACTATTAGGAAATTAAGCTCTTTCCTGTAGGGCTGATGATGTCCTGATGATACTTTTGAGGGCCGTCTTGCCACCACATGGGGGACATAAACTGAGAGAGAAGCCAACACAAAAGAAGGCAGAGTGGTGAGATGGAGACAAATTCCTGGTGACTTGACTTGTATGCCTGGATCTAGCCATTCCTGAAGCTGGACCTACTCCTGGCTTTCACATTTATGTGAGCCAGTAATTCCACCCTCCCCTTTTATGTTTTTGCATTTTGTTTATTTGATTAATACATTAGAGATGAACTTCCATAATTTGCAACCCAAAGGATCCTGATTAATATACCTCTGGAAAAATCCATTCTTTTTTTTTATTGGAGTATAGTTAATTTACAATGTTGTGTTATTTTAAAGCATGCAAAGTGATTCAGTTATACATATATATATTCTTTTTCAGATTATTTTCCATTATAGATTATTACAAGATATTGGGTATAATTCCCTGGGCTATACAGTAGGTCCTTGTTGTTTACCTTTTTTATATATAGTAGTGTGTATATGTTAATCCCAAACTCCTAATTTATCTCCCCCTGCCCCTGCTAACCCCTTTGGTAATCATAAGTTTGTTTTCTATGTCTGTGTGTCTATTTCTGCTTTGTAAATCAGTTCATTTGTATCATTCTTTTTAGATTCCACATATAAGTGATACCACATGATATTTGTCTTTCTCTGTCAGACTTACTTCACTTAATATGATAATCTCTAGGTCCATTCATGTTGCTGTAGATGGCATTGTTTCATTCTTTTTTATGGCTGAGTAATGTTCCATTACATATATATACCACATCTTCTTTATCCATTCATCTGTTGATGGACATTTAGGTTGCTTCCATGTCTTTATTTTAAATAATGTTGCTATGAACATTGGAGTGCATGTATCTTTTTGATCTTTTTTTTTTTTTTTTTTTTTTGCAGTACACGGGCCTCTCACTGTTGTGGCCTCTCCCGTTGCAGAGCACAGGCTCTGGATGCGCCGGCCCAGCGGCCATAGCTCACGGGCCCAGCCGCTCCATAGCATGTGAGATCTTCCCGGAACAGGGCACAAACCTGTGTCCCCTGCATCAGCAGGCGGACTCTCAACCACTGCACCACCAGGGAAGCCCCATGTATCTTTTTGAATTAGAGTTTTCTCTGGGTATATGCCCAGGAGTGGGATTGCAGGATCATATGGTAGCTCTGTTTTTAGTTTTTTTGTTTTTTGTTTTTTTGTGGTACACGGGCTTCTCACTGCTGTGGCCTCTCCCGTTGTGGAGTACAGACTCCGGACACGCAGGCTCAGCGGCCATGGCTCATGGGCCCAGCCGCTCCGCGGCATGTGGGATCTTCCCAGACCGGGGCACGAACCCATGTCCCCTGCATAAGCAGGCGGACTCTCTACCACTGCGCCACCAGGGAAGCCCTGTTTTCAGTTTTTTAAGGAACCTGCATACTGTTCTCCATAGTGGCTGCACCGATTCACCTCCCCACCAACAGTGTAGGAGGGTTCCTTTATCTCCACACACTCTTGAAAAATCCATTTGTGATCAGGCCAGAATGCTGATCTTACAGCCACAACTTCCCTCTGGTGCTGAGGTAGTATTCCAGGGTTATCTCTACTTGGGCTGAATCAGCCTGTATTGGCACTTTTGCAGCAATGGGGAGGGAGGAGCATGTTGGCTTTTAATTTTTATATTGGTAAGAACACTCAACATGAGATTTACCCTCTTAACAAAATTTTAAGTCCACAATAGAGTAATATTAACTATAGGTACAATGTTGTATGATTGGCTCTTTGTTTAGGGTAATGATTAAAACCCAGATGCAGCTGAAAATTTAACTTCATGGGCTGGGACTTCCCTGGCAGTGCAGTGTTTGAGAATCCACCTGCCAATGCAGGGGACACGGGTTCAATCCCTGGTCTGGGAAGATCCCACATGCCGCGGAGCAACTAAGCCCGTGCACCACAACTACTGAGCCCGCGAGCCACAACTACTGAAGCCCATGTGCCACAACTACTGAAGCCCATGTGCCTAGAGCCCATGCTCCGCAACAAGAGAAGCCACCGCAATGAGAAGCCCGCGCTCCGCAGTGAAGAGTAGCCCCCACTCGCTGCAACTAGAGAAAGCCTGCACGCAGCAATGAAGACCCCACGCAGGCAAAAAAAAAAAAAAAGTCCCGGGCAGGGTCCCAAATGTGGTGTTGGCCCTCCCACCACAGCCTCCACTCACGCCCCTCACCAAGAAGCAAGATTCATAACTCCTCTCAACTACCCCAAAGTAAATCTTCACCACAAGTCCTTAGTGAGAAATGGATGTCATATTGAAGATTTCTATTTAGAGATGGAGTAGGGTTTACATCAAACGGGCTTCTCTCCCGTCAAGCGATCCCAAGCCTCTCTCTTCTCCAGCGTCTCCCCTACCCCCACCTTTCTTGCCTCTCTTTTCTGCAGCACAGTTAGCTCTGGGCTTCTCTTCCTTACCCATGATGCAAGGCTGTGATCTAGTGTAGGAAAGGCCACCACCCTGACCAAGACTTTGTTCTCAGCAAACCAGAAACCCTCAAGCTACCTGGATACAGCTTTCTGAGAAGGCATGGGGGGGAAGAGAAATTTTAAAATTTCTGAAACACATATATATTTTTCCCTGCCATGGGTTTTAATTCTTTAGAATCAAATATATACCCCAATACTAAATCATCTTCTACTGAAGATCAGGTTCTGCAGGTTACCTGGAGTCTTTTTCAGAAATTATTTTTCTGCTTAAATTGGTCAGTTTGTTTCTGTCACTTGTTCCCACAAGCTGACTGATGTAGTGGATCCCCTCTTTCCCGCAGTCTCTGCTTCCTCCCAGCCTATACTGACTCAAGCCCTTCTCTCTGTCTTCCTGCCTCATCTCCTGCTTCTAACGGCTTAGCTCCTTCTTCAGAATGAAGAGGAGGCATGGCTGGCCCGCCTAACCCCTGTTGCCCCCACTTGGGAAGAGCATTGGGCCAGGCCATCTCTGCGGTCTCCAGCAAGTCTATAAACTAGCTGCCCTTGGGATGCTCAGCTCTTTCCCTCAGTCTCTGCTTCCTCCCAGCCTATACTGACTCAAGCCCTTCTCTCTGTCTTCCTGCCTCATCTCCTGCTTCTAACGGCTTAGCTCCTTCTTCAGAATGAAGAGGAGGCATGGCTGGCCCGCCTAACCCCTGTTGCCCCCACTTGGGAAGAGCATTGGGCCAGGCCATCTCTGCGGTCTCCAGCAAGTCTATAAACTAGCTGCCCTTGGGATGCTCAGCTGTAGCTAAGGAAGGTGGGTGGGAGGCACGCGGAACAGGAGGAGGGGAGACCCCTTCACAAAATGGCAGGCATGACAAACACTCTGGGGCTTGGTCTGTTCAGAACTGGAGGTGACTGTCCCCTTACCTCAGAACTGGTCACATCACACCTGGAAAGTAGCCTCCGAATCCAATCCCCAGATCAGGAGAGAGCCCTGGACTGAGTGAGGCCTGCCTGACCAGAAGAGAGAGACTGGAGCAAGGAGGGAACATCACCCACAAGGGCCAGGTGAGGGAAGTAGGGAGCCCAGAGGACATCATCTCCATCTATACCTACTGACAGGCTCTCCTAGCATGGGAGCTGAATTGTTCTAGGTGGCCTGGAAGGCAGCACCCGAAGAAGATATGAATATTGCAAGGGGCTGAGAAATATTTTCCTACAGCCACAGCTGTCCCACAAGAGTCCAGGCAGCCTATGAAGACAGTGCACTCTCCATTGTTAGAGGAACTCAATAAAGCCTGGGTGACTATCTGGCAAGGTTACAATGGAGAGGATTCCTAGAAGATTAAATTGGCTGAATTAGATGCTCTTTGAGGTCTCTTCCAGCCCTGAGCTTTGATATTTGGAATACTGACTTGGAATGAATAAAGACCGAAATGACTACTTAGTACTTTGCTGAATGCAGGCTGATTTGTCAAAGAAAGTGTCTGCTGAATGCATGTTGATTTGTCAAAGAAAGTGAATGAATGAAATTAACTGGTTGCTCCAATAAATACAGGATGCTTGAATAAAGACTGGTTCATTCATTGATTAGCTGAATGAAGATTGATTGCTTCGTTGCAAGCATGAATTAGCAAATATAGGGCATATATGAGCAGGCTGGTTAAATGAAGGTTTGATGGCTGATAGGATTCAGTTCCTTGGTTCCTGCTCTATTCTCTTATCACGACCTATATCCTGCTTGTCTTTCTTTTCCTTCCTTGTATAGTCCTAAGGAAATGTTTTCATTTGTATGCTGGGTGTGGAAAACATTGCAGGCTAAAGATTCGTTATGCATAATCAGGATTTCATTGTAGGCAAATTTGGTTGCTCAGGCACATGCCTGTGGTGACTGGTCTAACCTGCTTCAGGACTGATGGGAGGTCTGAAATTAGTATCTTGACCAGGGGAACTGAAGGTCACAGCTGGGGCTGGGCCTCATCTGGGCTCACTCATGTGTAGGCAGAAAATGCTATGTTCTCTGTGGGTTAGCAGAGGGTGCCTATTTGGCAAGAAAATATCTTCCCAAACATTTTTTCAAGGTGCCTTAAATTCCACCAACAGAATCACACCTTCATTGCACAACAGAGCTGAAAGACTGTTGAGGCAGTACCTTCCAACAACCTGTTCAGATTTTTGTGTTTTGGAAGAAGTAAGATCCCTGGTAAAATGTGAATGGAATCAGGGAAGGAATGTATGTGAAGCTCTAGTGGCTAGATTAACCAACTAGTGCCATCAATTCCTTAGGTCAATTTGGTCTGTCACCTGAACTCAGTGTCCCCAGTGAGGTTCAGAGAGATCTGGGCACAGGCTTGTTAAGTTTGAAAGAGGGAATGAACAGGAGATAACCTGAACACTTGAGTACTATCCTGGGCTGTAGACCAGGAAGACAGTCCAAAGCCATAGAGTTGAGCCTGGTCACCAGTGCAAGGCCCCTTTCCCACACCATTGAGTTCCCCTGGGGGACCCAGGGGTCCTTCCCCACTGACCAGTGGAGCTTACTGGGGATGGCTATCTTGGGAGAGAGTTGAATAATTTTGAACCTCACAGGGGAAGGGGCTGGGCCTTCTTCCACCAGCACCCTGGAAGCTCCTTTGTCCCCTGCAAATGTATTGCCTTCCTCCCCAGCTCTGTATCCCACTGGATCTTAAGTGAGGCAGCCTTTGTCGGGCCACAAGTATTTTGTTTTGTTCTGCCAGGGCCTATTTACATCTGATAACCTCAAGTGACTGCCAAAACAGAGAGCCTCCTCCAAGGTGACTGGCTAAGTCCTCCCCCAAGGACAAAGAACCGAAAAGCTTCCTGCTGCCTTTACACTTGGCCTCCTCCACTTAGTACTCTAGAAGGGAGGTGGCCATGAGTCAGGGACATTTTGAAACTGTGGAACCCACATTGGGACTTGAACCCACGGTCTTTTAACTGAGATCACACACCTGGTCTCAGGACTTAATGAAGCTCAGGTTCTTGATGTCTCATCTCAGAAAGAATTCAGTGAGAGACAAAACGATAGGTAAGAAGTGGATTTATTTAAAGAGAAACACACTCCACAGAGCGTGGGCCATCTCAGAAAGTGAGAGCAGCCCCAGGGTATGGGGTTGTCAGTTTTTATAGGGGTGGGTAATTGCATAGGCTAATGAGTGGGAGGGGTATTCCAGCTATTTGGGGGAGGGGTGGGGATTTCCAGGAATTGGGCCACTGCCCACTTTTTGATCTTTATGGTCAGCCTTGGAACTGTCATGGAGCCTGTGGGTGTGTCATTTAGCTTGCTGATGTGTTATAGTGAGCGTGTCCTGAGACTCAAGGTCTAGGGGAAGTTGACTCATCCGCCATCTTGGACCTATTTGGTTCTAACCAGCTTCTGTCGTGCACTCGGGCTACGTCATTCTTTGAAAGGTTGTGCCCTGCCCCCTTCCCTCCTGTTTCAATTTTATAATGTGCCATCAAGTTCCTCAGAAAGACTTCAGGGACTTCTGGGTGGGGCAGGACAGGGAAGGGGAGACCCAAAAAAAGTAAACTCACACATGAGCCCCCGACCCCAACACCTCTCCAGTCCTCCTTGTCTCCAGTCAGCCACTGCCAGCTCCTCACCCAGACTTCATGGAGCCTTTGGGTAACTTCCACAGCTTAAATACGTTAAAAACAAAACAACAACAACAACACAGTCCAACCGCAGTGAGATACCACTTCACACTCATTAGAATAGCTAATGTTATAAAATAACAAAAAGGAAAATAACAAGTGTCTCTAGCCTGTGTCCTCAGGAGAAACTGGAACACTTGTGCCTTCCTGGTGGGAATGTAAAATGGTGCAGCCACTGTGAAAAATGGCTTGGTGGTTCCTCAAAAAGTTAAACATGGAATTACCAGAGGATCCAGCAGTTTCACTTCTAGGTATATACCTCAAAGAATTGAAGGCAGAGACTCAAACAGATAATTGTACACCCATGTTCAGAGCGGCATTATTCACCACATCTGATAGGTGGAAACAACCCAAAAGTCCATCAACAGATGAATGAATAAACAAAATGTGGGAGATCCGTATAATGGAATACTATTCAGCCTTAAAAAAGAATGAAGTTCTGACACATGCTACAACATGGATGAAATCTGAAAACACTGTGCTAAGTGAAATAAGCCAGACAAAAAGGGGCAAATGTTGGATGATTCCATGTACATGAGGTACCTAGAATAGGCAAATTCATAGAGACAGAATGTAGAATTAGAGGGTACCAGGGGCTGGGGGGAGGGAGGATGGGGAATTATTGTTTGATGGGTACAGAGTTTCTGTTTGGGATGATGGAAAAGTTCTGGAAATAGCGGTGATGGTTACACAACATTGTGAATGTACTTAATGCCACCTGAAAATGGTTAAAAATGGTAAATTTTATGTTGTATATATTTTACTACAAAACAAAACCTATCCAGGCCACGCTTCTTTGCCTAGAGCCAAAATTTGGTAGCTCCACCTTGGCTCAAAGGCTCTTCCTGCCCAAAGGTGCAGTTTCCGAAGGGGCCCGCAAACTGTGCCCTCAGTTCCATCAGCTATACTTGAGCAGAGATATTCTTTCTTACTCCATGGCTGTGAGATTAGACGGGATGAGGGATATTGGAACACCCAGTTAGCACACTGCACACAGGAGCAATTTCTTCTGCTTCATCCTGCCTACATACTGTCCTGAGTGGAGGGGCCCTTAGGGTTTAGAGTCCATTTCTTCATTGTACATGTAGGGAAACTTCAT
>NW_006773138.1:534442-589833 GCF_000442215.2 Lipotes vexillifer | reverse complement strand
GGGAAACTTCATAATACAGATGAGGCCCAGAAAGGAGGCATGACCTGCCCAAAGCCACACACTCTTCCTGACTCACTGCCCAGTATCCTCTCCTGGGCTGGGGTGCTGAGAACAGATCACCTTGGGGCTGGCAGTGTTTCTCTGAGAGGTGATGATCTGTGACTTCTAGGCTCTGAAGCCTCTTCAGCTGGGCCAGTGTGGGGACCAAGTCACTAGGATGAATACTAGGATGGTCCCACACCCAGGTGGAGAAGCAGCCACTTCCATCTAGGTGTGGTAGGGATGCCCCGCCTACCCCCAAGCATTTCCCTACCCCTACTCCCTCTCTCCTCCTGCCTTCTCCTCCCAACGCACAGTGTCCCTAATTACTTCACTAGCATGTGTCCTCAAGAGACCCCTTCAGACACAGGGTGACAGGCAGGACAAATTGGTGGGTCAGGCAGTAGGGTGCCCAGATGATTTTATCCAGTCAGCAAACTGTCACGTGCAGGCAAAGCCTGCCCAAGGTGCTGGGGAGCATTGATTTGGAGGGTAGGCATGTCTGGGGCCCAAGGTCGGGGGTCTAGAGGACAGACATTTCTTCCTACTCCAGCTGTTCTTCCAGGCCTAAAATTCCCTGATCTCATTTTCCCAGCAAAGTGAGAAAGGTTTAATGGAACCCCATTCCCAGCCCCAGAGGGCAAACAGCAAGGTCCTGACCTTGTGTGGGGTGGGGGAATCCGGGAGGGCTTTCTTGCATAGGGGATCCCTAATTTGAAATCCAAGCAATCTATGGGAGTTGGGCAGGCCCAAGGAGTAGGAGTTAGAGGGAGGTGGTCTAGTCGTAAGGGGGTAGCTCTGACACTGTCTGGGGGCCCCTGTGTCCTGGTCCCAGTGTGAGCTGGGATGGGGGGAGGGTATAGGAGAGGATGGCTCTAGGTCCCTGGAGGGAGGGAGGGATGGGGGAGGGGGTGGGAGATGGCCTGCCCAGGAACCTTAGAGGGGGACCTTACACAGGTGAGGGCAAGGTATCCTGACCTTGCAGGAGCCCAGGATGTGGAATCCCACCACCCTGGGAGGAGCCTGCAGACTTTCCAGGCTGGGTCTTAGCACACAGCCTGGCTGGTTGTAAGAGCTCTCTTTGGCCTGGTGGCTTTCTTCCTGATAACCTCCAAACCCCCTCAGGATGTCTCCTTTACCTCTACCTGACACGCTACCCTACCTGCCCCCCGCAACCCCAGGCTCTGCTTCTCTGCTGTGGTTTCCACCTGCTAGCCTGGTGCAGCACTGACCTCAGAGATGGGGTTGGAATGGTGTGTGTGGGGTTGGGGGTTGGGGATGGGTGGGGATAAGAGTGTAGTTCATCATAATTTGGAATCCCATCATGTGAGCCAGAAGGGACCATGGGGATTGTCTAACCCAAACTATTTTACAAACGAAGAAACCTAGACCCAGACCTAGACTTGGGTAGGGAGTTGTCCAAGGCTATTCAGTGAGCTGGGAACAGAGACAAAATTAGAACCCAGGTCTTCTGATCCCAACTGAGGGCCTTCTTGCTCTGCCCAGAATCCTGCAGGAAGGAAATAAGCATTTTAGCTAGAGCAGTGGGTCTCAAATTTATGTCAGCTTGAGACACTGCACTGAAGTTCAATGTGGTCACTTTAGGGGTTCTTTGGAATCAGTTTGCTGATAAACCCAGACATGGGCACTGACACCTGTTTTATAAGATGTTCTGCATTCCAGCCAAGCCAGAATATTCTCCTGTCAATTTGTTTAGATTATTATTAAAGTAAAGGTACAACATTTTGAAATTCAGATAGAGATTTTGCAGACTCTCATGACTAAGGCTAGAAACCTGGTTTGAGAAATGGGCTGGAAGGACAGACAATCCTGGGGAGGTGAGCAGACAGGACTACACTGCAGAGTCCATTATGACGGGGCACAGGGAGGGGCTGGACTCCTGCCCTCTGCCCGCCCCATGCCCCAGCCCCCCAGCCCTCTCACTGTGACAGGCAGGCCTGGGAGCATCTTTCCCATGGTTTTGATCACATGGGAATCTTCAGGTTCCAGACAGAAGTCAAAAGTCCTTCCTTGATGAGGCCTTGATGAGGGATCCTGGACTGAACATGCCCTTTTCTGGGCTTTGGTCTTCACCTGAAATACAATGAAGTGGAGAGATTGGTGGGGATAGGGTAGGGGGAAGGGGGCAGGAGCGTCTGTTTGTTAGAGCTGCCACTGCAAACTGGGCAGTTTTTCTGGTAGTTGAGATATAGGTGGGAAGCTAAAAAGATCATCCTACCCTTTACTCCAATGCTGAGACATCATCTTTCAGAAATAATGCAAGAGGAAAAGGCATGACTCTAGAAAGGACTGATAATCGCCCTTTAGTTATAATCCGGAGTTTGTCCCTTGGCTGGCAGCTTACATTTTTGTCCACAGATAATCATTTGGTCCTGTGGCAGCCCTGGGAAACCAGCAGACCGCTCTCACCCCTCCCCGAGCTCCCCCAAAGTGATCTCAGTGTGTTATTGCTGTCTGTGTTCCCATCACCTCCAGCCTCCCGCTCCACCCCAATGGATCTGAGCCGCTCCAGAGTTGCCTCCTTTCTATTCTATATCCCTAGGGCCCAGCAGCTCACCTGGACCAGAGAAAGCACCCAAAGAGCTAGCTGAAGGAATCAGTTGAGATCAAGTAAGTGTTCCACATACATTCTCCCCCTAAGGACCTGCAAAAGCTCGGTACCTGGCTACCCAGAAGGAGGCAGATCAGTGGCAAGTCAGGAGACCCAGAACTTCAGCACAATAGGCCTGAGCCCGGGCCTCTGGGAAAATGGATGGCCAGCTGACCTTGGTGAAGTAAGAGCCAGGACTGGGGCCACATCTTTTGGTTCACCCTCTGCTGGCCTCCCAGCTTCTTTGGCTCAGGAACGCCCAGGATTCTGGGCATATCTGCCTGTAGCCTTCTAAAAATATCCCGGCTGCCCAGTGCCTCCCAGATGTCTGAGCACTGACTCTGTGATTTCCCTGCTGGTAATGGGTCAGCCCTGACATGAGCAACCGGTCTGGCTCAAGCCACTTCCTCTGCCTCCCACCTCACAGCCTACCGGAAGCTTGGCCCAGCCCCACTTCCCAACCCTTGAAAGGCAAGGGGGGGTAGAGGCCTGACTGAGAGACCCCAGAGACTGTTGACTCCAGTGCCTTCTGGGAACAGACCAGAGAACCAAGGTCCAAGGACTTGCCCAGGGTTCTTGGGACATAAAGGTCCTCCCCAACCCACTCCCCAGCACTCTGTTCATGCCTGCTGCTGCCCCACTTCCCACATGCTGCCTGGAGTCCAGGTCTGTAAGCTGGATCTGACTTCCCCACTCCAGCTGTAAGCTCCTGACAGCAGTGATGGGGAAGATCCCTGTGATGCCCATGGTGCCCGGAAGAGTGTCCAATCTGCAGTGCATGTCAGTAAATGTAGATTGGATTAAACGATGTAGTTGCAGCCAGGGCTGTGCACAGAGCCCTGGGCCAGGGACTAGGGTCTCTGGGTTCTAATCCAGGGTCAGCCTCTGTGACACCATATGTCCTCATTAATTGCTCTGGATGAGCCTCAGATGAATGGAGTCTGGATGAGAGAGTGTCCAAGGACTAAGCCAGCTCTGCTGTCCCAGAGCCATGAACTGATGACCTGTTGGGTATTCCTGTCCTCTCCTTTGCTCCACTGTGTTTGGGGAGACGGCATATCCGGCTGGTTCCACCCAGCTCCAGGCTCTCAGCTCCTACTCCCCCCTGTGTACCTCTGAACGTCCCGCCTCTGGTCCGACCCCCGTAGATGGAGCTCTTCCAGTGGTGCCACCCGCTGACTCTGCAACTGGGGGCCCAGGAGTGAACACACCCGCCCCACCCCTCACTTACTAACCGTGTGATCTTAGGTAAGGCATTGACCTTTTCTGGGCCTGAGTTTTATCACTTGTACAATAGGAATAAGAAGACCCACCTTAGAGGAATGTTAGGAGAGTCAAAGGAGGTTCCACATCTCAGATTTGAAGGCATACATCTCCTGCAGAATGTCTTCCCTGACCTCCCAGAATGGCTCAGGTGCCTTTGCTGGCTCTCCCGTTCTGCCTTCCCTCCCTCACACCACGTCCATGCTGTGTGGCTCTCCATGCATCCATCCCCCACCAGGCTGGTGGCTCCTCAAGGCCATAATTCCCCAGGGTCCAATACAGAGTCTTCACAGATGAAGGCCATGGGAAGTTTTTTGGCCAACAAAGTGAGTGAATAAAGCCTGGGGGAAAGACAAAGTGTTGTGTAGAAGTCTGGGAGTCTGACTTAGGAGGGGTCTGCTTGAGAGTGGGCACTGGTGGTATGAATACAGAAAGCTGCTTGGAGCCCTTCCCTCACTTCTCTGATTGGTGAATTCATCTGTGACGATCCCTGAGAAGCATCTTCTTCCCTGAGAAAGCTGTTCACCTGGGCACATGATGCACTCCACTGCAGGATTCTTTACAGGTCTGTCTCTCCCCTCACGATGTGGTGAGTTCCTTGAAGACAAGACTCTGTTGGATCTCATATACCAAGCACTGTATCTGGTGTGAGTCCAAAAAGGGTTGTGGAGAGAAAAAATGTAGATGAATACAATGATTTCTGAGTGTGACATGGGGTTGAATTGCCTCATCTTTAATGCCCCTCCCAGCCTTGGGAAGGATGTTAAGTTACCAAGCTGTTGTCTTCCTTCTGGAGTCACATGTGGGTTAAGTGAGAGCTGGTGAAGATTGATAAAGAGCTGTGACTTTCCTCTGCTAAGGGAAGGCTGCAGAAACCAGACTCTAGGCATAAAAGGCCCCTGGATATCCCAAAGATGTTTCTCAAGCCCTTGATCTGAGTCTATTTACTCGTATTTTACACATTAATTTTACACCCTTGGCGATCTGGTTGTCAACAGTTTAAAGGTTAATTGGCAGCCATGGTGGGGTGAGGTTGCTGTTACAGGCAGGTGTCAGGCAGGCTGGCACTCACCAAGGCAGCAGAGAGAAGTGGCAGGGAGATAGAAAAACAAAACAATATTACACAGGCAAAAGCACTTAAGAGCAACACAGGTTGGGACCATTTAGTTAAGGTCAGGCCTCCCTAAAATAAATGCGCCTTGGTACATCACTGCTTCTGTTCTGGGAAAATCCCTTTTGGACCTCAGTCTCCCCCACCTGTAAAATGAACAGGTTCCATGAAGGGCTCTGCGTGTTTATGATTCTGCAGGAGTTCCCTCACGTGAAGACTTTCACTTCACAACTATACAGGTCAAATGAGGTCAAGACTCCAGTCTCCAGGGGTTTTGGGTAATCAGGTTTTCCTGCCATAAATCCCCAAGGGTGGAGACTGTCCTTAGGGGGAGTCCACCACCAAAGCTGTCTGGGCTGAACTCCCAAGAAGAAACGAAACTCCCCAGGTACTGGTACAGAGCCTGTGGCCCATAGTCAGCTTGCTGCCTACGGAAGGGGTGAAAAGGAAGCCTGGCTCTGAGTGAAACGGAAGTGCCTAAGGTCTGACAGTTGCTCTCAGCATTCTGCAGCCAGGAGGGAAGTAAAACTGTCCGGGCATCTGGCAGCTTTCATCCTGAAAGCCCATGGGACAGCAACAGGTGAGGCCTGGTGTAGGCGTGCTCTCTGGTCCAGAGCCCTGGGCCCATGCCAGCTAGCAGGAAGGTGGGAGGGGGAGGTCCCTGGAGAACAGAGAGATATTCACAGCCTAGTGGGAGATAGTTACAAAATCATGGGTTAATCGTGATTATCAGTGTACACATGGGTGCTGAAAAACTGTCAACAGAGAGCACCGAATCCAGCCTGGGGCTCAGGGAGAGCTCCAGAGCAGGTTAAATAACCTGCCCAAGGTCATATAGCTAAAAAGCTGTCCAGCTGGGCCAGAGACTTGAAAGGAAGGGGAGTTCAGAAAAAGGCATAACTAAGTAGTAGTCTAGTCAGCTTGTGCTTAGTGCTGTCATCAAGATCTGAACAAGGCTATGGAGCCCCAGAGGCATAAGGATTAATTCTGACCTGGGGGAAGAAGGAAGGTTTTCTAGAAGCAGGGGTTTTGAGCTGGGGTTTGAAGGATGAATATGAGCTTATCAGGCAGAGAAGAGGAGGAAAGGCTGAAGGCAAAGGGAAGTGCATATATGTGTTGTGTTTGGAACAAAGACACCTAAAATGGTGAGGTTGAGAGATGAGGTCAGGTGGTCCAGCAGGAGTCATGTGGTGAAGGGCCTAGAAGGTCATGTTAAGAAGCCTGGGCTTCATTTGGAGGGCAGGGGTAGCCATAGAAGCGTCTTGAGCAGAGGAGTGCATGGTCAAAGTAGCATATTAGAAGGCTCGCTCTAGCTGCTTAGGAGGGCAGAGGGTAGGAGAGAGCCGGGTTGGGGGAGAGGCAGGAATGTTGGCAGGGAGGCAGTGACAGAGGATTGAGGGTAAATAGGTCAGTGTCAGGCCCAACCCCTGGTGAGGAAGTGAAACTTTTTACGATCCTATAGAGGTGTGGAGGAAATGAGAATTGAAACCTGGGCCCTGCTATGGCTGCGGTCTGTGCAGGTGCAGTTAGCAAGGGAAGTGAAAGAGTTGGGGTGACTGGCCATCCAATCCTGAGGGAGGTGAGAGGGCTTGGGAGGGAATGTAGGAGGCCTGTCCTCAGGTGCGAACCCTGTTCCAGGCTAGGGCTGCGTCAGGCACCATGTCCAAGGAGGCCGAGGGGCACCTGCCACTGACCACTGTGTGGCCCACCAAGTCCCTGCCCCTCAGGGATCTCACTTCCTTCTGCCAAGCCTTTGCTCAAATCCCTCTTGAGATAAGCTTTTCCTCCCTCTCCTCCCTGCCTTTCCAGCACCCTGTGATTCCAGATGAGGCCCTGCCCAGCCCTCCAGGGAGCCTTCACTGAGCAGAGCAGGTTCCTGACTTCCCAACCTGCCTGAGTGGTGGCATGGCCATGCCCTGCCTTGAGGCATGTCTTGTTCTGTGGTCTTGGTCCACCGTTCTAGTCACTGTTGCCTTGCTTCAGGTGCCCCTATCCCATCTGACCCTTCCCACAAGAGTACATTTAGGACTGATGGTCAGAATCAGACCCTGGGGCCCTCAAAGAAGACACATTGCACATGTCTGCCCTAGAGCACGTGAATGGGAGGGCTGTTCCTGGGTCAGGCTGGTTGGGTCTTTGTTCTGGGGAAAGTCTTGGTCTGACTGAGCCAAATAGGCAGATCTAGGTGGAGGGTCCCGTATTTTTTTGGTAGTCTATTTCATTTTTTTTAAACTGAAGTATAGCTGATATACAATATTATATGTTACAGGTATACAATATAGGGATTCCCAATTTTTAAAGGTTATACTCCATTTATAGTTATTATAAAATATTGGCTATATTCCATCCTTGTAGCTTATTTTATACATAATAGTTTGTATCTCTTACTCCTTATCCCTATATAGCTCCTCCCCATGCCCTCTCCCCACTGGTAACCACTAGTTTGTTCTCTACATATGTGAGCCCATTCCTTTTTTGTCATTTTTACCAGTTTGTTATACTTTTTAGATTCCACGTATAAGTGATATCATACAGTATTTGTCTTTCTCTGTACGACTTATTTCACTTAGCATAATACTGGAGGGTCCTGTATTAGTCAGGAGGCCAGCAGGAAGCAATTCACCTGTAACGGTTCAAACGAAGAGACTTAATGAAGGGACTGCTGTACTGAGGTGTGGGCAGGTTAAGGGAATGAATAAAAGATGGTGAGGCACCCACCCAGAGACTAGGGCTGAAAGGAGGGGCAGGAATCACATCACCAGAGCCAGATGAGAGGTAGGGCTGCCTGGCAGAAAGGGGATCAAGGAGGGAGTAGGGAAGAAGCAGAGGGAGAAATAGCCCAAACACTCTCTCCTGTCATCCTCCAGTCTCCTGTCATTTCTCATTGTCCAAACCCAAGTGGAAGCCAGTTGGCAAGGGGGTCTTGTGATGCAGCCCACAGGGATCAACCTCCTGCAGGGCTGAGGGTCTGGGTTGAGGTGAAAATAGAGAATAACAATCCCCGGATATGCCTGAAAAATTGTCACCCAGATGGAATATCTGGAAGAGAGATATTCATTGGCCTTGACCCAGTCATTTCTCTGTGATCAGTGCTGGGTTGGAGGTTTTTCTTACTGCCCCAGAGAGAAAAGACCAAACTTCACCTTTACATTCATATTGCTACCATCTAGAAAGCACTGTCTGGTGACCTAGAGAATGACAGAGCCACAGGGGTCTCAAGGGTAACCATCCCAGCCTACACAGTGCTTGAGACTCAGAGAAAGTGAGAGCTGTGCCTGGGGTCACAGGGCCAATGTGAGAAAAGCAGTATCCAGATTATGTAGTTAAGACCACATAGCTAGAAAGCAGCAGAGCCAAAATTCAAACTGGTTAGTCTGACTTAGAGCTTGACCCAGGCTTTTAACAGAGACCCCAAGCTGAGTGCGCAATATACAGGGAGGAAAGGCACTGGAATTAATGTGACCCAGCCCAAGGTGCCTTGTCCTTCAGACCCACCGAGCCTCTCTTTGTGGTCCATGCACTCATAAGCCTCCTCCTGGGAGGAACAGCAGTGAAGTCACTAGCCCAGTGCAATGTGTGAGAACAGAGAGCTCAACATAAACAGACGATAGGCCTGAGTAGGCCCTCAGGCACATCCTCCCTTAGGGTGCTGTACTGGGCCTTCTATTCTGTTCCACTTCTGGTAAACCTCACAGTCTTCAGGCCTTCAAATCCATCCATCTAGGATGCCTTGTCCTAGGTGCTGGGGATACAGTGACAAATAAGATCTTCTCCCAGAGATCTATGGGAATGGGGAGCACTGATAGGAAGGGTGAGACAGGCAATACACATGCCTATTATAGAGTGTGTCAAGCACCATAAAGGGGTATCAGTTTTCAAAATTTGAAGCAAACATCAAAGTGGGACGCCCACGAAAGGCCACAGTTCACCTTCGCAGGCTCATTTCCCAGGATTCACTATTCAAGCTCTTCCTAAACATGGCTCAGGCCCATCCAGCCTGCAGTTTTTGCTCTCTCTCACTGTTCCTTTCCTGGGAGTGTCCACCTCCCATGCTTCAAGGCCCACTTCCGGTGCAGCCTTCCAGTTCCCCTCTTTTAGACAGAGGCAGCTTCTGCACCTGGAACTACCATAGCACTTTGATTCTGTGCTTTGGAATTTCTTACTCAGGCTCAAACAATAGTGAAGCAATTCTAGGTCTTTTTTCTCGATCTATAGCTCCTGGGTTTTTTTGTTTGTTTTTTTTAGCATCTTTATTGGAGTATAATTGCTTTACAATGGTGTGTTAGTTTCTGCTTTATAACAAAGTGAATCAGTTATACATATACATATGTTTCCATATCTCTTCCCTCTTGCATCTCCCTCCCTCCCACCCTCCCTATCCCACCCCTCTAGGTGGTCACAATATAGCTCCTGTTTTTTTAAAAAATATATTTATTTATTTTTTGGTTGTACAGGCTTTCTCTAGTTGCAGTGAGTGGGGGCTACTCTTCATTGCAGTGCGCGGGCTTCTCATTGCGGTGGCTTCTCTTTGTGGCAGAAAATGGGCTCTAGGCTCGCAGGCTTCAGTAGTTGTGGCACGCAGGCTCAGTAGGTGTGGCTCGCCAGCTCCAGAGTGCAGGCTCAGTAGTTGTGGTGCATGGGCTTAGTTGCTCTGCGGCACGTGGGATCTTCCCAGACCAGGGCTTGAACCCGTCTCCCCTGCATTGGCAGGCGGATTCTTAACCACTGCACCACTAGGGAACTCCTATAGCTCCTGTTAATTCAATTTTTCTTTCTCCCCTCCTTGAATACTACAGGTGCAGTAACCATTTGCTCAATGAAAGTTTGGCAGCCCAGTTCTCAAGAGGAGGGGCTGGGTGAGTCCAGAAACTATGACAGAGTGGTTAACCATCTGGACACTGGAGTTCCAATCCTGCTTCTAATTGTGTGATCATGGGGAAGTTACTTAACCTCTCTGAGCCTCAGGCAGGCTCATTTCCCAGGATTCACTATTCAAGCTCTTCCTAAACATGGCTCAGGCCCATCCAGCCTGCAGTTTTTGCTCTCTCTCACTGTTCCTTTCCTGGGAGTGTCCACCTCCCATGCTTCAAGGCCCACTTCCGGTGCAGCCTTCCAGTTCCCCTCTTTTAGACAGAGGCAGCTTCTGCACCTGGAACTACCATAGCACTTTGATTCTGTGCTTTGGAATTTCTTACTCAGGCTCAAACAATAGTGAAGCAATTCTAGGTCTTTTTTCTCGATCTATAGCTCCTGGGTTTTTTTGTTTGTTTTTTTTAGCATCTTTATTGGAGTATAATTGCTTTACAATGGTGTGTTAGTTTCTGCTTTATAACAAAGTGAATCAGTTATACATATACATATGTTTCCATATCTCTTCCCTCTTGCATCTCCCTCCCTCCCACCCTCCCTATCCCACCCCTCTAGGTGGTCACAATATAGCTCCTGTTTTTTTAAAAAATATATTTATTTATTTTTTGGTTGTACAGGCTTTCTCTAGTTGCAGTGAGTGGGGGCTACTCTTCATTGCAGTGCGCGGGCTTCTCATTGCGGTGGCTTCTCTTTGTGGCAGAAAATGGGCTCTAGGCTCGCAGGCTTCAGTAGTTGTGGCACGCAGGCTCAGTAGGTGTGGCTCGCCAGCTCCAGAGTGCAGGCTCAGTAGTTGTGGTGCATGGGCTTAGTTGCTCTGCGGCACGTGGGATCTTCCCAGACCAGGGCTTGAACCCGTCTCCCCTGCATTGGCAGGCGGATTCTTAACCACTGCACCACTAGGGAACTCCTATAGCTCCTGTTAATTCAATTTTTCTTTCTCCCCTCCTTGAATACTACAGGTGCAGTAACCATTTGCTCAATGAAAGTTTGGCAGCCCAGTTCTCAAGAGGAGGGGCTGGGTGAGTCCAGAAACTATGACAGAGTGGTTAACCATCTGGACACTGGAGTTCCAATCCTGCTTCTAATTGTGTGATCATGGGGAAGTTACTTAACCTCTCTGAGCCTCAGTTTCCCCATCCTGAAAGTCAGGATAATTGGTGTTGTGAGAATCAATGCGTTAACATAGTTAAAGCCCTCAGAGCTGTGCCTGGTACTCCATAAGCATGTAAGCAATGTTAGCTATTATTATTACAGCTGTCATTAGGAGCCAGGGGTGTGAGCTTGTAAACAACTCCTCACACCTAAGCAAAGCTTGTGCAGATACACACAGTGACTCAGCACACAGCCATATTTGGAGATCGGGCTGAGTGGGTAACTGTAACCCCATTTTAGAGATGAGCAGAGGCTCAGAGAAGGTAGGGGCATTCATTCATCTGACAAATATTTATGGGAAATTTCCACATGTCAGGCA
The DNA here is from genome assembly GCF_000442215.2 of Lipotes vexillifer. Classification (NCBI taxonomy): domain Eukaryota; kingdom Metazoa; phylum Chordata; class Mammalia; order Artiodactyla; family Lipotidae; genus Lipotes; species Lipotes vexillifer. The sequence goes on along the minus strand of NW_006773138.1, from coordinate 578,469 downwards.
CTGCCTCTCTTCCCACATGAAGATTACTGAATCCTCAGAGGAGGGGATGAAGGTACTGTGTTTTAAACAGGTACCCCTAGGTGATTCTCAGCTCAGGCAAGTCTCGGAAAATGCTTGGATTCTAGGATACTAGGACAAGCATCTTGCCACATTCCAAATTTGGAACTGAGTTTTATAGGAAATACCATTTTCTGGTGGTAGATTTGCATATCAGATAACTGCACAGACCCTGGAGCCTGATTAATTGGGTACAAATCTTAGTTTGCTTTACCCTTAGCAAGCGTAGGGTAAAATGGGGCTAATAATACTACCTACTCCAAAGTTGTTGTGAGAATTAAATTAATTATTTATGTGAAGCGTTGACACATAGTAGCTATTATAAAGTATAAGCTATTATTATTACTGTCCCCAGTGTAGACAAGCATCAGAGAGAAGGCGGGGGTGGTGGATTTAATGCTTCTTACCCCAGGGTTGGCTCTGCCTACAGTGCTGGCAGTGTCTGTCTCTTCAAGGAGACTCACCACCTGCTCCCTTCCGCTGGAAGAGCTTTCCTGAGCCAGGGAATTTCCTCCCATCGCAGCTGATAGCAGCTCCCGGCATTCTGATGCCACACGCTCTGCCTGCAGCAGAATGGCAAGAATTAGATCCCATGTTGGGGCCAAGGCTAGACTGTGAAGACAGGTGGGTTTAGGGGTTGGATGTGTCCATTTAGGAGGGCTGAAAACCAGAGGGGGGAGTACAGGTCCTGGGGAAGCTTCTCTCCTTACACTGGGTCAACTTCTGTTGAGAGTGGTGCTGAGCTCACCCAGGGCACAGGATGTGGTATGTGGATGGATGTGTTGCAGACAGGGGAAGGGTGGGTACCCAGGGAGGAGGCAGAATGCCAGGGCATCTGCCAGCCCTCCAGGACACTCATTTTGGCCTACTGCCCTCCAGCAGGGAGCAGGCAAGCATGTTTTGTTTTGGCATTAACTGGGCAGGCTGTGGGAAAATAAGCAACAGGCTTCCTAAGCTGAGCAGGGCCTGCTCCCTCCACAGGTCAGCGCCCAGTGGTTACAGAGCTGCCACCTTCTCATCCTGCTGTCCCTCCCCGACAACTCCAACTCCCTCCCCTGGTCTCTGCCTGACCCCCATCCCCCAGCTCAGCCTGGAGGGTCTTTTCCATGGAAGAGGCTCACAGATGGGTAGCGTCCCATGCCTTCCAGGCTGGGAAGCCCCAGTGCTACAGATGAGGAAATGAAGGCTGAGGGAGGGCAGGGACTTCCCGGGTCCTCACAGTGAGTCAGGATAAAACCAGGACTGTAGCTGAGCTTAACCTCCTCCCACGGGAATTCCTCTTTTTGTGTTTTATTATTATTTTTTTAATTTGCAAACAAAACCAGAACAAAATGAAGGGAAGCTGAAGGAAAACACATGTATGCACAGAGGAAACTCACATTTGTAGGCAGTATGATTGCAGGCATTTTATATAAACATTCCCATTTAATTCCCATCACAGCCCTGCAAAGAATCATTATTCCCCTTTTATGGACAAGGGAACTTGGTTTAAAAGAGGTTTCAGGACTTGGTCTAGAACCCAAAGGTTGGCAGGGGAGGAGGTGGACATCTAACCCAGGTGTGCCTGACCCCAAATCCCTGTGATGTTACCCCTGCACCCAAACCTGACTGTTTTACCCATCGGTCCTAGCTTCACAGAACTGTAATCGCAGTGCAGCTCCCAGTGGGAAGCCTCGGTCAGCATCCCATGTGGCAGTCATGCAGCCTTCCTTAATGTATCCCAGGATGAGTAGTCACTTGTTTACATAGCTCCCCAGCCTTTTGCAGATCATGTACCTGTTATTTCATTTAAACTGCACCCACCCCGCTAGGAGGAACATAGGCCAGAATTTGCAATGTGCCAAAGGTCACACTCGGCAAGTGCCTGGCAAAGATAGCACTAGAACCGTGGTTTCCTGCCCCCTGATGTCAAAATCATGTGACTCTTAGCTCCTACTGTAGCCCTGGAACTGTCCCCTGACCCCCCATCCAAGCTGTAACACTCCCTAACAGGGGCACCAGCTGACCACGTAATTCCCTGCCCCAGTGCCTGCCGCTCGGGAACTCACCTCTGGCCTTAGATCCCTGCTACCCGACTCTCCTGGGCTGCCCTGCATGACCTGGACTCACTGTTATATCTTTGGTCCATGTGTTGAGATTGGGAGTTGCTGGAGTACAGGGCCTGGGTCTCACCCTAAAGACCTGCTTACAACTGAGCCCAGAATGAGGGGCTTGTTGACGCTGGATGGAATCCAAGGTCTAGTTCTGCCACAAAGTGACTTTGTGGCCTAGGGAGAGCCTCTGCCCTCTTCTTGTGGCCACAGATCTTGAAGCCTCACTCCAGTGGGCTGTGATTCTCTGTCTGCAGCGCTGACCAGTGGAGGAGACAGGCACATTCCTACAACAGGCTGACCAGAGGCCTGTGTTGAGAGATCACCTCAGACAGAAGCAAAGCCAGTACGTGTGTGGGGGACGGAGGTGGAGGGTGAAAGATGACTAGGGTAGAAGGGAAGTGAATGGGGGTGGGGTTCACAGGCTGCATGGTCTGCAGCATCATCCCCAGGTCGGGGTGGTGGGGCTCAGGCAGGGGACAGCTGGCATCTGGATGGGCTGACAGGTATTCCTGAGCAGCCCATGACAATGTGAGTGGGGGATAATGACAGAGCAGGAAAGGGAATAGAGGGGGCTTTGAATCCCAGCTGCAGGAAGGGTAAGGGGTACCTTGGTGCAGAATGGGCAGATGGGATGATGGCCATCTTCTCTGGAGAAAGCCTTGGATGTAGTGCCAACCTGTCGCGGGTGTCCATTCTGGACCAGGGTAGGGTGGGGTGCTTTTCACATTCTAGCCACGCTCAAGTGCTGCTGCATACTTTGCCTCCCTGAGGTTTCTCCCAGGAGTCCTGTGGAATTTTGGAATAGCTCGTCTTCCAGTGCCCACTCTTATATCTGCTCCAGGCCAACTTTCAGTCCTGGCTGTGACTTAAACTTAGAATCACATTACTTCCAGGAGACTTCATAGCAGCATGCATGCTGAAGGGAGAGCATAGCTTCAGAGCCAGAGGTAGCCAGGGGCCAGGCCTGGCTCTCCTGGGCCAGCTGTGTGACCTTGGGTAGGTCATTTCACTTCTGGGCCTCAGTTTGTGAAATCTGTGAAATGGGTCATATGTATCATTAGGAGTTGTTGTGAGGGTGTAGAAACAGTGTAAATAACACACCTAGTTCATCGCTTGAAACATGGAAGAGGCGAAATAAATGGTAGCTGTTATCAATTCCTTCCCAGGGTGAGAATCCCATCTGTGGCCTCCTTGATGGAAGGCAGCCAGCACCTGCCTGCACAGACCCAGGGATGGGGGAGCTCACCCCCTCCAGGGGCAGCTCTGCCTGGAAAACCTCCTTCCTTAGATGCAGCTGAGACCTGTTTCAGTTCGGTCTCTGGGGCCACAGTGCCTGCTGCTCTGTGGTCACAGGAAAGCTTTGTGGCATTTCCCCCAAAGAATCTCAAGAGATCTTACTGGTAACACAGTACTTGCCTGCATTGAAGGAGGAAGGCTCTGGAAGTCCCCAGCCTGGTTCAAAGGGTACATTTTAGTCAGGCTTACATGTCACAGAAATCTCCTTCCCCATCCCTGTGGAGTTTGGAACATACAGATTGTATCCTCCTGAGTCTCCTTTTTTCCTGGGTGAACTCTCCCAATTCCTTTGAACATTCCTCATAGAGGCGAACAGGAGAACTGGGTTCTGGTCCCAAATCCATCACTTCAGGGCAAGTCACTTATCTTCATTGAGCCTCTGGTTCCTCATTTGTAAAATGAAGAAAACAATACTCTCTCATAGGATTACAGTGAAGATTAGCTTGGAAAAGTAATATAAAAGTTTGGGGTTTGGAAAAGGCACTTGGTAAATATTAGACACATTTTAAAAGAAACCACATTTAAAACAAATTTATTTATTTATTTGGTTGCACTGGGTCGTCTTCCTTTTTTTTTTTTTTTTTTGTCTGCATCGGGTCTCAGCTGTGGCACGCGGGATCTTTGTTGAGGCATGCGAGATCTGTCCTTGGAGTGTGGGCTTTTCGTTGTGGCATGCGGGCTTCTCTCTAGCTGCAGCGTGCAGGTTTTCTCTCTCTAGTTGTGGCGCCTGGGCTCTGTCGTTTGCGGCATGCGGGCTCTCTCGTTGAGGCACTCGAGCTCAGTAGTTGTGGTGCACGGGCTTGGTTGCCCTGTGGCAATGTGGGATCTCAGTTCCCTGACCAGGGATCGAACCTGCGTCCCCTGCATTGGATGGTGGATTCTTTACCACTGGACCACCAGGTAAGTCCTGGCACTGGGTCTTAGTTTCAGCTCCAGGGCTCCTTAGTTGCGGCATGTGGGCTTCTCAGTTGTGGCATGCAAACTCTTAGTTGTGGCATGCATGTGGGATTTAGTTCCCTAACCAGGGATCAAACCCAGGCCTCCTGAATTGGGAGCACGGAGTCTTATCCACTGCCAGGGAAGTCCCAGAAACCACATTTTTTGAGAAAGCAGTTAACAGGTAAGCCCATTTGGTGTTGACCATTAGCTTTCTTTTTTTTTTTTTTATAAATTTTATTTAATTTATTTATTATTTTTGGCTGCATTGGGTCTTTGTTGCTGCATGCAGGCTTTCTCTAGTTGCATTGAGCGGGGGCTACTCTTCGTTGTGGTGCGTGGGCTTCTCCTTGTGGTGGCTTCTCTTGTTGTGGAGCACGGGCTCAAGGCATGTGGGCTTCAGTAGTTGTGGCTCGCAGGCTCTAGAGCGCAGGCTCAGTAGTTGTGGCGCATGGGCTTAGGTGCTCTGTGGCATGTGGGATCTTCCCGGACCAGTGATCGAACCCATGTCCCCTGCATTGGCAGGTGGATTCTTAACCACTGCGCCACCAGGGAAGTCCTGCCCATTAGCTTTTTATAACACCTGCAAAGGAAATCATTCCAGAAAGTCAATGCCATTCCTGGTTTCAGAATAATGGCAAATCAGGTGGAGGGTACCCTCCTAAATCCATAAAATAAAGCCCCAGGGTTTGACTTCAGCTGTGAAGAGCCTACTAAGTTCCAGGCTCATTCACTTACCTTACCCTGCAATTGGGGACCAAGGCCCAGAGAAGGCCCAGCAGACCAGTGATAGAGGCTGGATCCCAAGTCTCCCAACATCCAGCACGCTTATACCCCCAGTGCTCACTTCCAGTAAAGGGAGGTGAAGGGAGGATAATTTCTGGGCCAGACTAGCTGCACCCAGGACTAGGATTCAGCAAATCTTTGTTAAGCACCTTTTGTGTGCAGGACACATCTGGGCAAGCACTGTTACCCCTTCCTGCCACTAGCCCGGTGTCATTCATGGAATGGTTAGTCTGGAACTCAGCCATGGTGAAGGCCCAGGCTGATTCTTTCTTGCTCATCCTTGTGTCCCCAGTGTCTGGCCCAAGTCTTGGCACAAAGCAGGACCTTAGCAAATATTTTTTGAATAAAGGATGAATCAGAAAGCATTTATTGAGCACTATGTGCCAGGCCACATGGTAGGAGAAATTCTATTTAATACAAGACTGTGAGGCTGGTATTAGATCTCATTTTTACAAGTGAGGTAATAAAGGTTGAAGGAGGTAAACTGACTAGGTCAACACTTCACAGTGAATTTGTGGTGGAACTGAGACTGGAGCCCAGCCTGGCTACCTCCAGCTGCCAGCCCCACATCTATCATGGAGCAGGGCCTCCAGCCACCTGCTCCCTTGCCCCAGGCCTTCCCTGATAGTAATTGAGGACTCTGATAAAGGGTGCACTTTTGAATGGCTTCAAGGAAACCAGGAATAGCAAGCCTGGTATCCTAATTCCTATACAGATTAATCTGACTCAAGCATAGCTCTGATTCTACCACCTTCCTATACAAGAATCTAGGCTAACAATGTAAACAACCTAGGTTGTTCCATCTTCCCAATTTCTGGCCAAGTGGCATTGGGCAACTTATTTGGGTCTCTCCAAGCTTCACTCACCTTCCTCTTTTGCCTACCATACTTCTGAGAATAGGTGTTTGAGACCCCAACTTCTGATAAAACTTGGTTGATCTAATTCACCCTTCACACAGCTCACACAGCCCTATGGCTCTGGAAGAGGTATTTTCATTCTTCTAAGTACCTCAAGGAAGGCTGATATCCCTACCCCAAGATGGTCTGCATAGAGGAGGAAGTTGGGGTGGGGAGAGCCGCCCAGAACATCCTCACAGGGAGATGAGGAAGCCTGAGCTCACCCAGCCAGCCAAGGGCAGGCAGAGTGGACTGGCACCAAGAGGTCCTGACTCCCATTCAAGAGCTTTCCTCTATTGCCCCTGCTGCCTCTTTTATTTTTCCTCATGATTGTCATCGGCACCTGTTTCTCTATAACCCAGAGAACACTTAGTTACCCAGATTCTAGTCCTGCTGTGTAACCTTCATAAGGTCTCCACTCCTCTGCCTCCCATTTGTGAAATGGGGATCCTGGCCTTAGCAGCCTCATGGTCCGCTAGCAAGCAGTCCACACTCTTTGACTTGGACGCCCTGTAGCAGGGAACCGATTTTTTCTTTGCAGGGCAACTAGACGCCCTCCCTCAAGCCAGGCACCCTCGGCCGCCGCGAAAGGACTAGTCTACGCTCGCTCCTTGGTGCCTAGATCGGCCAGGCTCATCCGCCCGAGAGGAGAGGGGTGTTGGAGGACCGAGAAGCAAAAACCGGGACTCTCCTACTGTCCCCCCATTATCACACACACACACACACACACACACACTCCCGCAGGAGCACCTTATGCGCGTGCGTGGGCGCAAAGCCCTCTCCCGCCCACGTGCGCGCCCCCAACCGGGGGCGCGCGCCGCGGCGGGCGGGAAAGCGCGCGGGAAGCCCCCAGCTGGCTCCCACTGTGGGGGAGGGACAACAGGAGGCGTTTGGAACGTGCCATTCTTGGAGAGAACGGGGGGATTTTCGTGCTGCGGTAGCATTTTTACCCCTCTCATTCGCCGACCGATCCGTTAGTTCCCCCCGTCCCCCGCCGCGATACGGAGCTCCGCGCCGCGGCCACGCTTCCTCCCTGCAGCCAGGCCCGGCCCCTCGAACCCAGCTCTGGCCTAAGCTATTCCCTCCGCCGCCGGAGCGGGGCGCTGCGCCACGCGCTGGGGCCGGAAATTCCCGCGGCCTGAGTGGAGGAACCCAAGCGGAGAGTGCGGCGCCGCCTTCCACCTCCCCAGGCCGGGCGGGGGTGTTGGGCCCAGCGAGGGCCAGGCTGCCTGAGTGGGGGCGGGGGCGGCCGCGTCTGAGGAGCCGCGGAATCGGCGGCTGGTGGATAGCCGCGGCGGGCAGGGAACCGGACGACGGGGGTGCTCCTCGAGAGCCGCTCGGCGAGCTGGGAGAGCCTGCGCCCCCGCACCCGGGCCCCCGCCCCCTCGCGGTCTCCGCCTCCTTGCCTCACACACCCCCAGGGCCGCCGGAGCCCAGGCCTTCTCGGCGCTTCTCCTCCTTCTATTCACACTCACCCTCGGACCCGGGTTGTCCTGCCATCCGCCGGCCTTGCTCTCTCCGAGGCGAGTCCTCGTTCTCAGGCTCTCCTTAAACACACACACAAGCACACGCCCGCTCGCTGGGCGGCCTTCTCCTCTTGGCCCTCCTCCTCCCCTCCTCACTTACGCCGCCGTCGGAGGAAGATTGATGTCCCTTCAGCATCATGCAGCCGCCGCCGAGGAAGGTGAGAATGCAGCTGGGGGTCTTTGGGGTTTTGGGGGGGATGCGTACAAGGAACGCGGCTGGGGCGACCACTGCGCCCCCTCCCCCTTTGCGCAAGGGGCCGTGACCACCGTCGTCTCGGGCTTGTCACTGAGTTGCCGCCGGCTCCTGGCGGGGGGCGCGCGTGTTTGGTGCCTTCGCGTCGGAGGGGCGGCCAGGGCTCGTCCCCTCCACCGCTCGGTAGACCCCCCCATCCCCAGACATTTCACAAGAGTTTCGGGTGTGCGTGTGTGTATGTGTATGTGTGTGTGTGTGTGTGTGTGTGAGAGAGAGCGAGCGCGCATGGCAGTGCTGCTCTCTGCAAAGTGCTTTCTCGGGGCTGCACCGAGAGGAGGCGGGGGAGCGAGCCCCTGCAGCTTGCAGAGCCTTTTGCTTATGTGATTGTTTAGTCTGCACCAGGTTTGAGCCCTCCGCCTGCTTGTCGCCACCCTCCCCCATTGGCAAATTTACAGGGAATTTGTTTCCAGCCTAGCCTTAATGTTTGGCTCGCTTTTCCCACGGGGCGACCGAAGAGAAGTCGCAATAGTCACCCCCACCCCAAGGGAAAACAAGAAATTAAGCAGTGAGCGGTCCTGTCTTTCTCTTCCCCATTCCTGCCCCGCCCCTCCGACTAGGGCTGTCCCCAGAAGAGAGAGAACCGGGCCGTGCTTGGCGTGTGAGCCGTGATCTAGGCTTCGGGTGGGAGTGACGGAGTGACGGGTGCTCCGGGCTTGTCAGCAGCTTCCCCGCTTCGCCTTTCCAGAACTGTTTCAATGTCCTCCTCCCAGTTTTCCCAGGGACTGAGGCTGTGTCCTTGTCTTTTCAATCCTGCAGATGGTTACTGAGGCTGTGTCTCCTCTGGGTGGAGGAGGCTGTTCTATCCTCCCCTTGTGGGCAAACATTTGCTGAATGCCTAACTCATTCGTATCTGCTCCCTCTTTTTTCTCTTTCTTAACCCGGGTTCTCCGGTTAAGTGAGTCTTTTTCTTTCACACACGTACACTTACCCCTCCAGTGGCCCTGCTTCGGCGATGGGGGTGTTCCAGGCCCACTGTAACCTGGATCCCGGCCTGGCGGGCGAGGCACTGGCCGGTTTGCATATACTGTTATAGCTGTTTGAAGTGGAAACGCCACGGGGACCGGCTTGCTGTGGTGGCTTAAAAGCACTGCATATGCTGAAAGGTCACTTTTGCTTTCTCCTTTGTGAGAAAGAGATTGTGATTTGATGTGCTGTCCAGCAAGTCGAGGGCATCATCCTGAGAGTGTGCTTCTCGTAGCCATTATGGAATAATTTAAGTAGTTGATTCATGCATATAATTTCATGATTGTGTACGTTTTGGTCATGAGATATTAGGCATTCTTATGGCCACTTCTCCCATCTATACTCTGCTCACCTCTCCTGATGTTTTAATGTCTTTGTATCCTTTTTGGAAGAAACAGAAGACAGACTCTTTTAAAGACCTGGATATGTATTGAGCTTGTACATGAAATGAAATGACTGGCAGTTTATTTTGCACCTCTTTAATCTGTAATTTTTATACTCATGTACTTTCATTTAGCCTCTGCTTCAGGTTGTTTTAGCTAGTTTTTTCATTAATTATCTGCAGTAAACAAAATTATATGGCTAATAATGGGTTTATGGTCCTCAGGGGAAAGGCAAGTAAGAGTTATATATTCTGACAAGTATTTCGTATTTTCCTTAAGTAATTTTTTTGTTGTTAAAGTTGCAGTAAGGCCTCATAAATATATGGTATGTTTTAGGTGAAAGTTACACAAGAACTGAAAAACATTCAAGTTGAGCAGATGACAAAACTTCAAGCCAAACATCAAGCAGAATGTGATTTGCTTGAAGATATGAGGTAAGGTTATAGTAAATAGTTTGAGAACTTCTGTATCTCTATTTCAAACAACCTTTGCATTACCAAGCCCCAGGAACTGATGATGGAATTTCCTTTTGGATTTCCTGCTTTAAGGCTCTTAGAGCTTTGACTCAGCTAGAAATTATAACTGGAATTAACACAATACAAACTTTTTTTCCTTTAGTGGAGAAACCTATAACCTACACATACTATTATGAAAAAACAAGGTTCTTACAAATTTATCAGTCAGATTATAATCACTGAAGTAGAAATTCTTATTTAAATAATTTTTCTGCTAAATTGACCTTTCTACATTTATTGACCTTAACGATTTCACATGGAATTTTAAACTGACGCATGGTTAATGGTTAATATCTGGGGGTGAGCCAGTCAATCTCAGATGATTATTAGAACATGATAAATATAACTTTGTCTTTGAACATTAAATTTAGTGGGAAATGTGTTTATCATATTTTATCACTAAAGTTACTTGTATCCCTATTCAAGATAACTTTGAATTAAAAAGATAAGGCGTCTTGCCAGCCTTGTGAAAGTCAATGTCTTTCTTTATAGAGGTAATGATGACTCATTTTATTGAAAGAAACACCACTGTTTTAACAATCTTATAATACAAACTGACAGTTCAACAAACATTTTTGTAAAGGAAAATGATTTGCATGTTGAAACAGAGTCGGTGCAATTATTTCCCTTTATTAATACATTTATTAAATTGGAATTGGGTCTGTAAGCCTCATCAGTTACTTATTTTTTCCTGTGGTGCACAACCTCATGTTGGTTTCATGAAAAATATTAACTATATGTTATTATAATAAAATTATATGTGTTTGGATAGCTGAATTGTTCGTAGCCCAAAGATTTTTACTTAGAGTTCCTTTTCCCCCCCCATATTTAATTTAGATACTAAATTAATATTTCTACTATTTACGTATCTTTTCAGGGTTTCTAAGGCATATTAATTTAGACTCATCCAAACTTGGATATACCAAGATCATTGTTTTCTGACTGAAAACTACTCTTTTTTTTTTAACTTTTAATTTTATATTGGCGTATAGGTGATTAGCAATGTTGTGTTAGTTTCAGGTGAAAACTACTCTATTTTAATTCTGTATTTGTTTCTTTGTTTTTCTTGTGGACACAGGGAAATTTTTAGACTTAAATAATTCCTGTGCAAGACACCTGAAACTTTTCATATGGTTACGAATTAAGCTTTTAACATTTATTAAGTGAATGAAGGTATTTTATATTTTAGTAGTTTAGGAAGGCAAATTTCCTTTGTAAGTAAAGATCCTCTGTGGGGTATGGATAGTCAGTAGTCATTAAGTCCTTTTGATTATATTCAAGAGACCTCTTGTTTGCATATTCTCTGTTTCCCCTGTTGCTTATACATTGATTTATGGTCAGCTATATGGACACGTCACTGCTAAATTGATGTAGATTGCTGCTCCTGTTGCTACTGTTTAGTTGTTTGTATTATTTCTGACTTCATCACATTTCACTAGCGTTGTTGCGGTAATATCCTAATTATTACTGTAGTGTTCTCATATCTTCCACCTCCCAATCTCTCCTTTTAAATCTGTTTTCCACGTTGTTACCAGTTAATTTTCTAATAATTGTTTATTTATTTGTTTTCTTTTTAAAAAAATTAATTAATTATTATTATTTTTGGCTACGTTGGGTCTTCGTTGCTGTGCATGGGCTTTCTTTAGTTGTGGCGAGCAGGGGCTACTCTTTGCGGTGCACCGGCTTCTCATTGTTGTGGCTTCTCTTGTTGTGGAGCATGGGCTTTAGGCTCGTGAGCTTCAGTAGTTGTGGCATGTGGGCTCAGTAGTTGTGGCTCATGGGCTCTAGAGCGCAGGCTCAGTAGTTGTGGTGCACGGGCTTAGTTGCTCCATGGCATGTGGGATCTTCCTGGACCAGAGCTTAAACATGTCCCCTGCACTGGCAGGCAGATTCTTTTTTTTTTTTTTAACATCTTTATTAGAGTATAATTGCTTTACAATGGTGTGCCAGTTTCTGCTTTATAACAAAGTGAATCAGTTATACATGTACATATGTCCCCATATCGCTTCCCTCTTGCATCTCTCTCCCTCCCACCCGGCAGGCAGATTCTTAACCACTGCACCACCAGGGAGGTCCCTCTAATAACATCATTTATTATGTATCAGGTTCTCTGTGGTCTTCAGGATAAAGACCAAACACTTTGTCATAGCACATGTGGCCCTTTGCAACCTAGGTACAAGCTACAAGCTTCATTTCCTGGCTTAGTTATTACCATTTCATGCCCATGCATATCCTTTCTCCTTATTCCCCCTGCCCTGGCCACTTAGGACTTCTGGTTATCTAATTGTATTCTCAACATTCATGCTTTTGTGCCCTCCTAATTTTCATCTGGCAAATTCTGGTTACCACTAAGTTTGCAAGTTTGATCTTCTCTGTGATCTCAAAGAATTTTGATTTTGTACATGCTTCTGGCTTCCCCCCTCATGTGAATTCCTTGAAGTCAGAGGCTAAGTCTTATTCATTTTTGTATATTTGTACCCTTTGTAAACAGCTGGCAGAATTGTTAAATGAATGTAACTGGTTATATTTACATGCAGCTTATTTGTGTTTAAGTGAGATATTGTATAAGCTCTGTTTGTAGGGGGCTGTAGTGATGTCTGTTGAGCTTGTGTTTTAATTTGATTCATGTAGGCACTTTAAAATGTACTGTGGCTATTTGATGTAGAGTATATCTGTATTTATATATAATATGTAAATACAGAGACTGTTGGTGCTCCAAGGATTCATGGATTCTTTATTATTTTAAAGGAGTCAGTGTGTTTTTCTTTGTATTAAATAAATGGGATGAATCCCTTCATTCCTATATAGTTGTGAGCAGAATACTGTATTACCTCCTAAAACATGAGTTTAGGTTTCTGATTTGCTTTTTCCCCCCCAATGGTAATACTGAATTGGAAATTGAAAATTTTTACTCTCAATATTCATAACTTTAATTGCTTGAGGAGGAAGTGGTCTGGCTTTGTTGATTTGTCTTAGCAAGTGGAATGACCTTTTAAAAAAATTCATTAGAAATCTCTGAACTTGGATTTTTATATGTATTATGTTACAAAGCATCTTGCCTGCTTTTCCTTTTTTGAGGCTCTCACCACCTTCCTCCCCAAAATCCCACAAATAGCTCTCCTTCTCACTGATGCACCCCCCACCAGTGTTATGCTCAATTTAAATTAGTATGAATTCACCCCTCAAAGTGCAAATACCTTTAATTCTTGACATAAAGAAGTAAGTAAGCAGAGAGAAATTTTTTGACTTTAAAAAAAGTTAAAAAAAAAAAAAAAGACCACAACACATTAAGCTGTAAATAGGAAAATTTTATTCTGGGTTATGGCTAGTTCCCACTCCCCTCCCCCCTTCTCATCTTCTGGAATTTTGAAAGGAGATCAATTATGATATAGTTTTTTTCCTTTGCTCTCTTCCCTTTCTTCAGTTCATTTGAGTTCCAGGGGTGCATGTAGAAGCTGGTGTGTTGGAGTAAAGTATGAGAAGGAAAGATAACTTATTTGTTGTTAATTAGGGACATTCCATGCTTTGGGGAGATTTTTATACTGAAGTGTTTCCTGTTGACTTTTGCTGTCAGCAGTAGACTAGCATACTTTACTTCCTTTTTCATTTATTATTTTTTATTCTCTCTTTGCTTTCTAGGGCCACTTATAAATAAGTTTCTAAATACTAGAGCCTATGAGTTGTGTATTAATATAATGTATTTCTTGTTTATTCTTATGATGTGCTAACTTGAGTCAGTAAAGAAAGTTCTTTGCAGGGATGCAGAATATAAAGAATTACCTTCTTAGCAGACATTTTTAGGTCATTATATAATATTGAAAAGTCATAGAATTTTAGAGTCAGGTGGATACTATGATGTTTGCTGATTTTATAGATGAAAATGGAAACCGAGACAGTTGATAGGAAGTGAATCATATTGAGGTGGACTCTTCAGTTATTTCTCCTAATTTCTAGGCTAGTGTACTTTCCCCTATATCTGTATTTCCCAACCTTCTAACCAAGGAACTCATCATGGCTCCCATTTTTGGAAATATTTTGCATATCAAAAAGTATATCAAAAAGTACATTTTTGTTTTATTTTTCACTTTTCATATACTGAGCTGTCAGTCAGCTTTGAGTCAGTATTTTAAAACTAGTAACATGAGTCCAGCCAAAAGCAAAGATACTTAAACTTTACCTCAGAGCAGGTTGAGGGTATGTGTGGTTTCTCACAGATGTTCTGAAAAATTTAACCTGGCTCAAGAAGCATTTGTCCTTTCTTTGCAGACATCTGGAGGTCTAGTGACCTCAAGTCAGGAATTGCTATACTATATGTTGCCTTCTCTAAACTGTAGGTTCATGGGAGTCACTGGGGATTGGATTCTGAAGTCTGTTGATGGAAGCTCTGAGACTTTTTTTCATTGTCTCAGAGACCTTTATGTCTAAAAGGGAAACTTAGAGGTAATCTGGTCTAGAGGGTTTTTTTAAAAACAGGTTTATTGAGATCTAATTCACTTGCCATCCAATTAACCCATTTAAAGTTTTTTTGTATATTCATAGGGTTTTACAACCATCACGATACTTTAACTTTAGAATATTTTTGTCCCTCCTACAGGAAACTACCTACTAACAGTCACTTCTCATCACCTTATCCAGCCTTAAGCAATTATTACTTTCGCTCTCTGTAGAAGCAGAATCTATATAAATGGAATCGAATCATACAATATGTGGTCTTTGGTGACTGGCTTTTAGTTAGCATAATGTTTTCAACTTTCATCCATGTTATAGTATCAATACTTCATTTCTTTTTTATTGCAGAATAATATTCCACTGTATGGATATACCACATTTTATTAATCTGTTCCTCAGTTGATGGACTTTTTTGGTATTATGAATAATGTTCCTTTGAGCAAATTTTTCTGTGGACTTATGTTTTCATTTATATTAGGTATATACCTAGTAGTGGAATTGTTGGGTCATATGGTAACGATATGTTTGACTTTCTGAGGAACTTTTCAAACTGTTTTCCAAAGTGGCTGTACCATTTTATATTCCCGCTAGCTATAATGTATGAAGGTTCCAGTTTCTAAACATTTTTACCAGTGTTTGTTATTGTCTGTCTTTTGATTATAGCCATTCTAGTAGGTGTGAAGTGGTATCATATTGTGGCTTTGATTTGCATTTCCCTAATAGCTTATGAAGTTGAGCATTTTTTCGTATGCTTAATGGCTATTTGCATATCTTCTTTGGAGAAATGTCTATTCAGATCCTTTGCCCATTTTTTAATTGGGTTATTTGTCTTTTTCTTATTGAGTTATAAAAGTTCTTTAAATATTTATCTTATCAGCTATATGATTTGCAAATATATGCAGTATTTGCAATATTTCTCCCACTCTGTGGAAGAATCACCTGAGGTAATTCTTATGTGCCCTAAATTTTGAGCACCACTGAAGTGGTGAAAAGAATAAGGACTTTGAAGATAGACCAGAGGTTGAAACTCAGCTCTGTCACTAATTCTGGATAATCTAGGACAAGTTACTAAGGTTCTCTGAGCCTCATATTTCATGTATGTAAAACAAGGTTAATGCTTACCTTTTTGCTTTTCTGTAAAAGTTAAATGAGATAGGTGAAATGCCAAGCATGGTAGATATTCACCATTGGTAGCTATAGGATGTTGTCTTATACAAGGTAACAAAATAAGTTATTGTGTTTTATTAATTCTAAGAAGCACATTTTTTTTTACATTCTTATATTTCTGAAATCCGGTTACATCTTACAGTTGATTTTGGTTGTGATGTGTTTGTCCTTGTCTCTTCATGCACAGAACTTGCAGAGTAGTTAGCAGCAAGCTTGAAAGAAAATCCCAGAGATAATGGTTTGAATACAAATGTTGGATCACCCAGGCTTTTGTAAAATAAATTTATTTATTTATTTATTTATTATTTTTGGCCTCATTGGGTCTTCATTGCTGCGCACAGCTTTCTCTAGTTGCGGCGAGCGGGGCTACTCTTTGTTGCGGTGCACGGGCTTCTCATTGCAGTGGCTTCTCTATTGCAGAGCTCGGGCTCTAGGCACGAGGGCTTCAGTAGTTGTGGCATGTGGGCTCAGTAGTTGTGGCTTATGGGCCCTAGAATGCAGGCTCAGTAGCTGTGGCACACGGTTTAGTTGCTCTGCGGCATGTGGGATCTTCCTGGACCAGAGCTTGGACCTGTGTCCCCTGCATTGGCAGGTGGATTCTTAACCACTGTGCCACCAGGGAAGCCCCCAACCCAGGCTTTTGATGGCACAGAGGATGATACTGTGTGGAAAAGCAGTAATGACTGATTCAAAAGTGATTCAGAAGAGTTTGAGCCTGAGTGTGACCAGTTTATGCACCAATTTATTCATTTACCTTTTAAAAATTGTGCACAAGAGTAATACATGCCAAAAATCTAATTAATGGGGACTTCCCTGATGGTCCAGTGGCTAAGACTCCATGCTCCCAATGCAGGGGTCCCGGGTTTGATCCCTGGTCAGGGAACTAGATCCCACATGCCACAGCTAAAGATCTCGCACACTACAACTAAAAGATCCAGCATGTCGCAACGAAGACCCGGTGCAGCCAAATAAATAAATAAATAAATATTTTTAAAAAATCTAACACAGTTTAAAAGAGCTCTTCTAATAAGTATAAATAAAAATTGTATCAATAAGTGATAGGGTATTGTATCAATTTAAATGGCAGCATTTTTTCTTAGTGGAACATAATGTGACTTGCAATCAGTGGAGTTTTAGATATGATGAAAATTGGAAGTAGCAGGTCAGGTGCTGTACCCTGGTCTTTTTCATTCATTCAGCAATCATTGTTTCTCAATCCAGTATTCTTTCAAATTAGAACTTGATGTAAATCATGAGAGGGAGAATTTTTTAAACAGAGTCATATGGAATTAAACTAAGGAGTAATAATGAAAGTTACCTACCACTTGGGTTAAGAACAGAAGTATTGAAGAATTTTTATGTGCCCTTTTCCTTGATTTGGTCTTTTTAGCCACACCCAAGTATATACGTATGGGAGATGGTGAAGATGATCTGAGTGGTAGGGTAGCTGATCACAGCTACTGGAATGAGTACCAGCTTAGAGATATACAACCTGGGTACGAATCCTAGTTGTTAATCTTTATTAATTATGTGAATTTGGCCACAAGTTACCACAAGTTACTTAAACTTTAGTGAGCCTCATATTTCTTATCTGTAAAATAATGATAATTATAATACCTTATGGGGCTATTTTGATAATTAAAGTAATGCACATAAAAGCTTTCTTGCATAGTGTGTGGAACATAGTAGGTGCTCAGCAGATGCATGTGGACTGTAATTTTGTTAAGTAATTGAGAACATCAGTTCAGAAATTATGGTCTTTGACTTACTCATCCTGTAAAGAGTTAACCTGTGAGTTAAAAAATGTAATGAACCTCAAAGATAAACTGTTCAAGTAATACCAAAGAATTTTCTTCACTAAGTTCAGCAGCCTTAGGTACCTTCCATCTTTCTGTGTGTTGATAATGATTCTCCTTATGATTGCTGGATGGCATACACAGTTCCAAGCATGCTATTCTCGTACAACATTAGGTGTTAAAAGAGAAAGGAAGTGCCGTTTCTTCTCATGCAAAATTTCCCCCTTTACCTTCCCTCCTTTCCTTTTACTAGGGGAGACAGTTTCTACCAGAAATTGTCTCAGAAGACTTTACCTTGTATCTCATTGGCTGAGTTTGCTTCATATGCCCCTGCAGCCTAGCTGCAAAGGAGGCTGGGAATGTGATTACCTTCTTGGAGAGGTGGTCTTTGCCAGTAAGAAATAGGTATTGGTTGCAGTAGTATGGCTTTTCCACGTTACTGTTTGCCCTGTTTGCCACAGGGACCCATTTCTAATTTACTCCTAGTGTTTTCCGTAAAAGTGTAAAAAGTGTGTTGACTTTAGATTATGAAAGATATAGCTAGAATTCCAGTTTTCCCAAGCAGATTGGGAATAAGAGACTCCTTAGAAACCATTTGTATCCCCTCCTTTCAACTGCTTTTAAGTTCAGTGTCTTAGGCTGGGAGTAGTAGGTTTTTGTATTTACCATAGGCAATGGGCCAGTAGGCCAATGGCCTCTTAGGATTCTTCTGTTAAGAATACTTAAGAGTGGTTAAATACATATCTTGCCACTTTTGGTTTTCTGATAATTTGGGGAAATCGTGGTCTAAGGGCCCTCCAGGTAGTTTCATTTTTGCTGAACTCCTTTTACTTCTCAGGTGAAAGCGTTAATAAGTAGTAAAGCGGCTAAACTGAAAGCAGGGAAGGACAAATGAGAGCTAGAATCACTCCTAGAAATTGAGGATTGGCAATTCAGTCATGAAAGTATAGAGAATGCAGCCTTTTACCTGAGGAGGCCTGTGGTGATAAGTTGATGTTTTTCTTTGTAAATTCTTCGAATGTTCATTTGAATCCCACAGATGCTGTCTGTTTTGATGGTGTCAATCTTCAGGAATGATCTGATGCATAAGCAGGAGTTAGTTAGTCTGGTTTGTGCTGTTGGCTCTTCAGTGACTAATTTGGGAACTAGGCACAGAAACGCAACCCTCTAGTTTGTTCCATTGCTGCAGATTTCCTGTCATGTGTTGGTCAGGACTAACTTAATAGAATCTTAGCTGATATTTTTATTTCATTTTATTGTTTCCTCACAGTATTCCTTGGTCATGCTTTAACATTCCATTTGATCTCCTTTTTGGCATTCATGTATGAGTGTCTTGTCATCCAGATGTTTTCTGTTTTGTGAACTTTGAAATAATCCCAATTCAAAAAGAAAATGTTATTTCTAGTGTTATGTAAAGTGTTACCATGTCTGTGGTCCCACAGGAAACAACTGGGAATGTATATCCCTTGATTATATTTTAGTGTTATTTGTTTTCCCCCCATTGGTGGCTGGAGAAGGGGGCGAGAGGCAGAGACTTTTTATTATATACCCTTTTTGGTAAGTTTTGAATTTGGAACTATGTGAATATTATCTACTCTTAAAACTAAAATTAAATGATTCAGTGTTGGTGAATATTTTATTGCTTGTCTGTTAAAGATAACATACTATAAGAATTTATATTAGTTGATGCTAAAATGTCATTTTTGGCTTTTAGTTAGTTTTTAGTGAAGTTATTTTCATCATTAATAGACTTTACAGTTTATTTCTAATATATACCAAGTATTAAGAATACTTGATTCACAAACTTCATAAAATGATTGGTCTCAAGCTGGTTGTTGTTCAGAGTTGGGGAAACAGGCTCTGTGTATTACTATGTTCTTTTCTTTGTGTGTTGTGGAATTGTTTTGTTTCCAAACAAGCAAACATATTGGGTGGTTAGATTGGTTAGATTGATTAGATTGGTTAGATTGATGTCCAGGCTCAAATTTTATTTTAGTTAACTTTATTCAAAGGTTTTATATCAAAGTCATCATTTAACATATTGTTTCTATGGTAAAATGTATTTTGCATTATTAGCCAACTTTCTCCATGGGAAATTCTTTCATCTGTTTTACTCTAGAGGTATTTTATATACTAGTTTTCTCAGCTATATTGACCTAATTGAATATTTTTGGTACTCCATTTGCTTCCCTTGCATTTTTAGCTGTATCTTTCTATTTTTCAGGTGGTTGTTTTAGGTGTTACACCATGCATCTTTAATCACTCATTGTATACCTTGAGTTAATATTATACCATGCCACATAAGACACTTACAACAGTCCAGTTCTAATTACTCCATCCCAGACTTTGTGCTGCATACTTTATAAACCTAATAGTACAATGTTAGTTTTGCTTTAAACACAGTTATCTTTTAAACAGATTAAGAGAAGGAAAAAAACTTTTATATTTACCAGTTTTGACTCTCTTCCCTTCTTGAGACCAATACATAGGTTTGAGTTTCCATCTGGTATCATTTCCGTTTCGGTTGAAGAACTTCCTTCAGCATTTCTAGTGCAATTCTGCTGGTGGCAGTTCTCTTAGCTTTCACTTATCTGAAAGTGTCCTTATTTCACCCTCATTTTTGGAAGGTAATTTTTGCTGGATATAGAATTCTGGATTGACAATTGGTCACTCCATTATCCTCTGGCTTCATTGTTCCCGATGAGAAGTTAGTTATTATTTATATACTTGTCTTGTCCTCTTGTATCTAATGTGCTCCCCCCCACTTTCTGATAGCTTTTTTCCTCCTTTTTATTGTTTTTCTGCAGTTTGAATGTGATGTGACTAATGTAAGTACCTTTGTAATTATTTTTCTTGGGGGTTCATGTAACTTTTTGGATCCATAGGTGATGTTTTTCAACAAACGTGGGAAATATGGGGCTATTATTTTTTCAACTATTTTTTTCTGCCCCACTCTCTCTTCTTTCCTTTTTGGACTCTAGTTACACGTGTGTTAAACTGTTTGATAATCTGTGTTCTTCAGATTGGATAATTTTTTAAAAATTAATTAATTAATTTATGGCTGCATTGGGTCTTTGTTGCTGTGCACGGGCTTTTCTCTAGTTGTGGCGAGCGGGGGCTACTCTTTGTTGTGGTGCTTTTCCCCCCTGATTATGAGTCACGTTTCCTGCTTATTTGCATATCTAATAATTTTTTATTATTTGGACATTGTGGATGACACAGTATAGGAAGTTTCGACTGCGTCATCTTTCTTTAATGAGTGTTGAGTTTTGGGGTTCCACTGAAAGCCTGTGTGTCCAAGGTGTGCAGCATTATCTCCACTCTGGCTGAATTGGAATTCCAGTGTGTCCCAGCAGTGTGCGGTTTCTGGTATCTGTTCGGCTCTCAGGCCTGCAGTAGTGACTCTCCTAGGCCTCATGGAGTCTCACCCTGGCTTATGTGTGGCCTAATACTCAGGCAAGGATGCTCAGGGAACCCCCATGCAGATTGCTGGGGCCACCCCTTCTCATTGTTGTCTCCTCTCTAGTACCCTGTCCTACAAATTCTAGCCTCTTCAGTAGCCCAGAACTGTGATCTCTGCATCTCAATTCAGTGAGACCATCATGCTTGGCTTAGGCTCCACTTCCCTGTGATGGAGTTGGGAAAGTGTCTCGGGCAGAAAGCTGGAGCAGATGTGGTACACACTTCCTTTGTGCCAGTTTCATACCTAAAAATAGTAGAGTCATATATTTTGTCTAGTTCTATAGATGTTACTTGAGGAGGGCTAGTCTGGTACCAGTTACTTCATCATGGCTAGAAATGTAAGTCTACTTCTCAGATGTATTGGAAGAAGATATTTAACTGATTATGAATTTATATATGTTTAACATCTA
Organism: Lipotes vexillifer; assembly: GCF_000442215.2. Taxonomy (NCBI): domain Eukaryota; kingdom Metazoa; phylum Chordata; class Mammalia; order Artiodactyla; family Lipotidae; genus Lipotes; species Lipotes vexillifer. The sequence goes on along the minus strand of NW_006773138.1, from coordinate 557,481 downwards.
CCTATCTAAATTAATCCTTTGCTTTTGGATATATGAATTTGGATATTCCCTATAAAATGTATGTATTCTGTAGCACAAAAATTTTTTAACAGCTTTATTAAGATATAATTTTTATAAAAAGGACATGCTATGTAAAAAAAAAGATGTCATTGATATATTATGTAATGCACTTATATAAACTGTATAATTCATTGGCTTTTGGTATATTCACAGAGTTGTGCATCTATTACCACAGTCAATTTTAGAACATTTTCATTATGCTAAGAAGAACCCTGCACCCCTTAGCCATTACCCTTCCCTTTTCCCCCCATTTGCCCAGCCCTAGGCAACCACTAATCTACTTTCTGTAGGTTTATTTGTTCTGGACATTCATATAAATGGAATCATACAATATGTGGTCTGTTGAGACTGTCTTCTTTCACTTGGCATAAGGTTTTCTAGGTTCATCAGCATTTTAGCATCTATCAGTACTTTATTCCTTTTTATTGTTTGGATATACACTTTTTTGTTTGTTTGTTTTGCTTTTTACTGTAACATTTTAAAATTGAGATATAATTGACATATAACATTCTTTTCAATTTAGGTGTACAACATAAAAATTTGATATATGCATATATTGCAAATGATCGCAGTAAGTCTAGTTAACATCCATATAGTTACAAATTTTTTCTTGTGATGAGAACTTTTAAGAGCTTTTACTCTCTTAGCAACTATCAAATATACAATACAGTCTTGCTAACTATAGTCACCATGCTGTACATTATATTCCCAGGACTGACTTATCTTATAACTGGAAGTATGTACCTTTTGACCCCCTTTACCCATTTCACCCACTCTCTGCCTCTGGCAACCACTAATCTGTTCTCTGTATCTATGAGTTCAATTTTTTTTTTTTTCCTTAAAGATTCTACATGTGAGTAAGATCTTGTCTTTCTCTGTCTGAATTGTTTCACTAAGCAAAATGTCCTCAAGGTCCATCCATATTGTCACAAATGGCAGGACTTCCCTCTTTTTTTATGGCTGAATAATTTTCCTTTGTGTGTATTTTTGTGTATACATGTGTATATGTCGATATACATATCACATTTTCTTTATCTGTTCATCCATCCATGGTCACTTAAATTGTTTCCATGTCTTGGCTATTGTTAACAATGCTGAGATGAACACAGGGATGCATATATCTCTTCAAGAGAGTGATTTTATTCCATTTAGATACATACCTAGAAGTGGAATTGCTGGATCATGTGGTAATTCTATCTTTAATCATTTGAGGAAACTTCATACTGTTTTCCATAGTGGGTGTACCAGTTTGCATTCCCACCAGCAGTGTACAAGGGTCCCCTTTTCTCCACACTCTCACCAAACACTTGTAATTTTTTTCCTTTTTGATAATAGGTATTCTAACAGGTGTGAAGTGGTATCTCATTGTGGTTTTGATTTACATTTCCCTGATGATTGGTGATGTTGAGGACCTTTCACTTATCTGGCCATCTGTATGTCTTCTTTGGAAAATGTCTATTCAGCTTCTCTACCCAGTTTTTGTTTTTTTTTAATGTTTATTTATTTATTTGGTTGTGCCAGGTCTTAGTTGTGGCTCACGGGCTCCTTAGTTGTGTCAGGCAGGCTCCTTAGTTGCGGCCCGAGGGCTCCTTAGTTGTGCATGCAAACTCTTAGTTGCGGCACACGTGTGGGATCTAGTTCCCTGACCAGGGATCGAACCCGGACCTCCTGCATTGGGAGCTCGGAGTCTTATCCACTGCGCCACCAGGGAAGTCCCTCTGCCCATTTTTTAATTGAATTGTTTTTCTCTCTTGAATTGTATGAGATCTTTATATATTTTGGATAATAGTCCCTTATCAGATATGATTTGCAAATATTTTCTATCATTCTGTAGGTTGCCTTTTCATTTTGTTGATGGCTTCCTTTACTGTGCAGAAGATTGATATAGTCTCACTTGTTTATTTTTGCTTTTTTTGCCTTTGTTTGTGCCATCTATAATGTAAAATATTAAAGATGATAGAAGGAGGGTGCCATTCTCTGGTAATTCCTTGAGTCAGGCTTTACTCATTATTATCATTAATCATCATCATCATCATCATCATCTAATTCAAGGAATGACCAGAGGGTGTCACTCAAGAATGACAGTTCTTAGGCTTCCCTGGTGGCGCAGTGGTTGAGAGTCTGCCTGCCGATGCAGGGGACACGGGTTTGTGCCCCGGTCCGCAAAGATCCCACATACCGTGGAGCGACTGGGCCCGTGAGCCATGGCCGCTGAGCCTGCACGTCCGGAGCCTGTGCTCCGCAACAGGAGAGGCCACAACAGTGAGAGGCCCGCATACTGCAAAAAAAAAAAGAATGACAGTTCTCATGTTTTCCTAACATATGTATCTGGATCTGTTGGCTTTTTAGCTATATTTCTTTGCATTATTATTTTTTGTGGCTGCCCTGGTGATTACAATATACATCCTTAATTATTTACTGTCTATGTGCAGTTAATATTTTACCACTTCAGATAAATTGTAGAAGTGTTATATCCATCTAGGTCCATATCTACCCTTCTTTCCTTTATGCTAAAGTGATTATTTGAAGTATATCTACACACATTATAAACCCCACAAGACAATGTTACAATTTTTGCTTTAAACTGATATATGGTTTGTAAGTAAATTAAGAGGGAAAAGGCAAAAGTTCTAGAAGTCTTTTGTATTTACCTGGATATTTACCATTTTCAGTGCTTTCCATTCTTTTCTGGAGATTTGAGTTTCTATCTTGAATCATTTCCTTTCATCCTGGAGAACTTCCTTTAGCATATCTTTTTTTTTTTCCTTATAATTTTTTCAGCTTTACTGAGATATAATTGACATGTAACATTGTGTAAGTTTATGGAGTAGATGTGTTGATTTGGTACACATGTATTGTGAAATGATTACCACAGTAGCTTACTTAATACCTCCATCACCTCACATAATTACCATTTCTTTTTTGTGGTGAGAACATTTAAGATCTACTCTCTTAGAAACTTTCAAGTAACCAATGCAGTATTGTTAACTATAATCACCAGGCTGTACATTAGGATCCCAGAACTTTTCCTATAATGAAAGTTTGTATACTTTGATGAACATCTCCCCATTTCCCCCACCCCCCAGCCCCTGGCAACTACCATTCTACACTCTGTTTCTGTGCGTTTGGCTTTTTTAGATTCCACATATAAGTGAGATCATACAGTATTTGTCTTTCTCTGACTTATTTCACTTAGCATAATGCTCTCAATGTCCATCCATGTTCTTGCAAATGGCAGGATTTCCTTCTTTCTCATGGCTCAATAATATTCCATTGTATATGTGTCATTCACATATATACATATGTATATATAATTCATATGTCATTTGTGTGTATGTGTATATATATATACACTGTGATTCTTTATCCATTAATTTGTTGACAGACATTTAGGTTGTTTCCGTATCTTGGCTATTGTCAGTATTCTGCAGTGAACATGAAGGTGTAGATATCTCTTTGAGATAGTGATTTTGTTTGCTTCAGATATATATCCAGAAGTAGAATTGCTGGATCATTTGGTAGTTCTACTTTTAATTTTTTGAGGAACCTCCACACTGTTTTCCACCGTAACTATACAAATTTACATTCCCACCAACAGTCCACAAGGCTTCGCTTTTCTCCACATCCTTACCAACACTTGTTATCTCTTGTCATTTTGGTGACAGCCATTCTAACAAGTGTGATGTGGTATCTCATTGTGTGTTTTTTTTTTTTTTTTCCTGTGGTACGCGGGCCTCTCACTGCTGTGGCCTCCCCCGCTGCGGAGCACAGGCTCTGGACGCGCAGGCCCAGTGGCCATGGCTCACGGGCCCAGCTGCTCCCCGGCATGTGGGATCCTCCCGGACCGAGGCACGAACCTGTGTCCCCCGCATCAGCAGGCGGACTCTCAACCACTGCGCCACCAGGGAAGCCCCTCATTGTGGTTTTGATTTGAATTTCCATTTAGTGTATCTTGAAGTTCAGGTCTGCTGGTGACAGTTTTGTTTTATGTGAAAATTTCATTATTTAGTCTTCATTTTGAGGGTATAATTGCTGGGTAATGATCTCTGGCTTGACAATTTTTTTTTTTTTTAATCTAAGTGTAGTTGGTTTTTACAATGTTGTGTTAGTTTCTGGTGTACAGCAAAGTGATTCAGTTATATATATGTACACACACACATGTGTGTGTATTCTTTTCAGATTATCTTCCATTACAGGTTATTACAGGATATTGAATATAGTTCCCTGTGCTATACAATAGGACCTTATTGTTTATCTATTTTATATGTAGTAGTGTGTATCTGTTACACTCCTATTTTATCCCTCCCACTGCCCCCCCCCTTTGGTAACTCTCTTTTCTGTCTGTGAGTCTGTTTCTGTTTTGTAAATAAGTTCATTCATATCATTTTTTAGAGTCTACATATAAGTGATATCATATGATATTTGTCTTTCTCTGTCTGACTTACTTCACTTAGTATGATAATCTCCAGGTCCATCCATGTTGCTGCAAATGGCATTATTTCATACTTTTTTATGGCTGAGTAATATTCCATTGTATTTATATACCTCATCTTCTTTATCCATTCATCTGCTGATGGACATTTAGGTTGTTTTCATGACTTGGCTATTGTAAATAGTGCTGCTGTGAACACTGAGGTGCATGTACCTTTTCAAATTAAGAGTGTTCTCTGTATATATGCCCAGGAGAGGGATTGCTGGATCATATGGTAGCTTTATTTATTTTTTTTTTGTGGAACTTCCATATAGTTTTCCATAGTGGCTGCACCAATTTACATTCCCACCAATAGTGTAGGAGGGTTCCCTTTTCTCCTCACCTTCTCCAGCATTTATTATTTGTAGACTTTTTGGTGATGGCCATTCTGACCAGTGTGAGGTGATACCTTGTAGTTTTGATTTGCATTTCTCTAATAATTAGTGTTGTTGAGCATCTTTTCATGTGCCTGTTGGCCACTTGTGTGTCTTCTTTGGAGAAATGTCTGTTCAGCTCTTCTGCCCATTTTTTGATTGGGTTTGTTTTTTTGATGTTGAGCTGTATGAGCTGTTTGTATATTTTGGAAATTAAGCCCTTGTTGGTCACATCATTTGCAAATATTTTCTCCCATTCTATAAGTGGTCTTTTTATTTTGTTTTTGGTTTCCTTTGCTGTGAGAAGCTTATAAATTTGTTTAGGCCCCACTTCTTTGGGTTTTTTTTAATATAATTCTGAATATACTCTATTTTTTAATAAATTTATTTATTTATTTTTATTTTTGCCTGTGTTGCATCTTCGTTGTGGTGTGCAGGCTTCTCATTGCGGTGGCTTCTCTTGCTGTGGACTGTAGGCTCTAGGCACACGGGCTTCAGTAGTTGTGGCACGCAGGCTCAGTAGTTGTGGCTTGTGGGCTCTAGAGCGCAGGCTCAGTAGTTGTGGCACACGGATTTAGTTGCTCTGTGGCATGTGGGATCTTCCCAGACCAGGGCTCAAACCTGTGTCCCCTGCATTGGCAGGCGGATTCTTAACCACTGCACCACCAGGGAAGCCCCCACTTGTTTATTTTTGCTTTTATTTCTGGGATATACCACGTTTCATTTACCCATTTATCAGTTGATGGACATTTGGGTTGTTTCACTTTTGGCTATTATGAATAATGCTTCTGTGAACATTCACGTACACATTTTTTTCCATGTACGTGTGTTTTCCTTTCTTTTGGGTATATGCCTACATGTGGAATTGCTGGGGAATGTCTTAGCTCTATCTTTATTTTTGTTTGTTTACTTATTTATTTACTGATTTGGCCACACAGCATGTGGGATCTTAGTTCCCTGACCAGGGATTGAACCTGTGCCCCCCTGCAGTGGAAGTGTGGGGTCTTAACCACTGGACTGCCAGGGAAGTCCCTCTTTACTCTGTCTTTAAATGTTTAAGGAACTGCCAGACTGTTTACCAAAGGGACTGCACCATTCTATATTCCCACAAGCAATGTATTGTTCTGATTTCTCCATATTCTTGCCAACACTTGTTGTTGAACATTAATTATATCTCAGAGCCTCCCAGCACCTATGCATTCTGTCATCATCACCATCATCACCATCATCATCCCCGTTTTGTAGATGAGGAGACCGAGGCTCAGATTGGTTAAGTGACTTGCCCAAGATCAGAGTACTAAGCAATTAAACATCTAGGTTTGAACATAGGTGTATGCCTGACTTTAAAGTTTAAGTTCTTTGTCCATTGAAAACTATTGGTATATGATATATATATCATTTGAAATCAAGGGAAATTTCATCGTATTTCCAAGCAGTGAGAGCACCTATGTAGATAGATATTTTCTCAGCCTTTATTAGCTTTTGGCAGGAATCCATTGAATATAGGAACATCTTTTCCCTGGTTTTGATAGCTGTACTGAGTTTTCTTGAAAGTAGAAGACAGATGTCTTTCAGGATTATTTTAAATAACTGGGGCACAGCATTTTCAGTGCCCAGCATGTCTAGATATTTGGGAGGGAGTGTCTTGTTTCAAGAGTTACTACTTAGAATAGATACCAAAGAAGAGGTGTAAGATTCAGTGCCTTGCAGATCTTTCAGTCTGGCTGATTAGTACAGGATGGAAGAAGATCCACTGCCTGGAGTTTCATGTTTTTTCAGATGCAGGATTGTTGAAGGACTGTGTGAAAACTGGACTTTTAGAGATCTTTTGGCTCTTCCAATAATTATATCTGGGGTTTAGGTTGTATTTTGAGATGTTTCCATAGTCAAAAATGCCTTATCTATTTTTTTTTTTTTTTGGTTGTTGTTATAAGTTAAGACCAGGAAGTTTCGTGGTCTCGGGGCGAAGGATACCATTTCTGAATAGAACTAAAGTCTTGCTATGCAGCGAGGTTTTTTCTGGCCACCTAATTATGTTTATTTTTAACCTTTTGGCAATGTACCTAAAATAAAATATACTCCATTAATAGCTTAGAATCAGCTCATACTGGGTGGTAGAAATGTATATAATCTCATGATACTTTATATTAGTAAACTCACTTTAATAAAAAAAATTATTCTTTACATGTTTGAAACTAATAGGTTGCAAAAGTTATTGAAATGCTTTTTATGTAGAAAATAGGTGCCTATTAGCTAATTATGTTGTTTCATTTTGTATAGCTGTGTGCATGAGGACAAAAGAATAATCATAAATTTACTTACAGGAAAATAATTAGATTTTCAAAGTTTCATTAGTTTATAATAAATATGGAAGAATAATAGTAGCAAACTGTAAAACTTAAAATTTTTTAAATGACTTTGACAGTGGCCTATTTTGTTAATATAGCATCTTTTGACATTGATTTAGGTCTAGTCTTGATATATTAGTACACATGTATTAAAATTAAGTCTTCACACCTCCTATATGTTATACATCAGTATCGTTTTAAGGAAGGAGAAAGCAAGGAAAAAGATCTGAGATTAATTTTATGTAACTGGCAGGCAGAAAACTGAAAGATTTATGATGTACTATCTTTTAAATGTACAGTGTAATTCAAGTATGAGGAATAAGACGTATCTTGCACTCATGATGTTTAAAGACAATGTAGTAAAAAATTATGTTAGCTTTTATTTACATCCTATAGAAATAGCAAAAGTTTTCATTTGATTAAAATGTTTGATATTTGTTCCTTGCCATGATCTCAAAAGAATGTGTGTTCCATTTTAATAAAAGATTATCTGACTAATGAATGTCTCCCACTCTTCCTGGCAAAGAAAACTTGGCATCTTAAATTGAGTCTTAAGCATGATATATCATAGATGAAAACATTTAGAGTCATGGTATTCAAAGGGGAACTTGATTATGGATCTCCCAACAAAATGATTCTGGCAACTTTGTTAATATTGATAAAATCGTAATGGAAGGTTATTTTTTTTTTACTTAAAAATGCAGCTTTAGGGCTTCCCTGGTGGCGCAGTGGTTGAGAGTCCACCTGCCGATGCAGGGAACACGGGTTCGTGCCCCGGTCCGGGAAGATCCCACATACCGCGGAGCACCTGGGCCCGTGAGCCATGGCCGCCGAGCCTGCGTGTCCGGAGCCTGTGCTCCGCAACGGGAGAGGCCACAACAGTGAGAGGCCCGCATACCGCAAAAAAAAAAAAAAAAAAAAAAAATGCAGCTTTAGGTGGGTTTCTTTTTTTAGCTTTTAAAAAAAATTTTTATTTATTTTTGGCTGCTGTGGGTCTTTGTTGCTGTGCACAGGCTTTCTCTAGTTGCGGAGAGGGGCTACTCTTCGTTGAGGTGTGCGGCCTTCTCATTGCGGCAGCTTCTCTTGTTGCGGAGCATGGGCTCTAGGCACGTGGGCTTCATTAGTTGCGGTGCATGGGCTCCGTAGTCGCGGCGCACGGACTTATTTGCTCCACGACATGTGGGATCTTCCCGCACCAGAGATCGAACCCGTGTCCCCTGCATTGGCAGGCGGATTCTTTTTTTTGCGGTACGCGGGCCTCTCACTGCTGTGGTCTCTCCCGCCGCGGAGCACAGGCTCTGGATGCGCAGGCTCAGCGGCCGTGGCCCACGGGCCCAGCCACTCCGCAGCATGTGGGATCCTCCCGGACCGGGGTACGAATCCGTGTCCCCCGCATCGGCAGGCGGACTCTCAACCACTGCGCCACCAGGGAAGCCCTGGCAGGCGGATTCTTAACCACTGCGCCGCCAGGGACGTCCCTAGGTGGGATTTTTTTAACCCTTTCTTTCCCAGGTCTTTTGTGTGTGTGTGCCATGAGATCAACACTTTTGAAAAATGAGAGGACATAGTAATCTTCTGTCATCATGCAGTTTTTACTGAATTGACCTAATACTGCTTAAAGGATGTTATGATAAAATTCATTAGAAGGTTTCTTGTGACTGTCTTCATCTTAGGGCCTATCCATGACAAACTTGGACTTCAATTTCTTTGTGATGAAATTATCTGTTTTCAGGTAACTCATTTTGACAGCATTATTTCTCTTTATTTATAGTACATCAAGAGCTGAAAGGCAAAGAAGTTTAAAGATGCCCAATTAAAATAAGTCAGTTGCCGCTTCCCTGGTGGTGCAGTGGTTGAGAGTCCGCCTGCCGATGCAGGGGACATGGGTTCGTGCCCCCGTCTGGGAGGATCCCACATGCTGCGGAGCGGCTGGGCCCGTGAGCCATGGCCGCTGAGCCTGCGCGTCTGGAGCCTGTGCTCCGCAACGGGAGAGGCCACAACAGTGACATGCCCGCGTACCGCAAAAAAAAAAAATAAAATAAAATAAGTCAGTTGGTCAACACATGTAACTAGAGAAAAAGCAGCTGTATTTTAGACTGCTTTTAATCAGTCTGAGAGGTGGTGCTCCCCAACTCCTGTGGTGTTGGGAAGTAGGAGGAGGAAGAGGAGGAAAGATAGTTATGTGATGAGGAAGATCATAGAGTTTTTCCAAATTTCTGAATATTTCCATCACAATGTGATGATATTGCCTTTGAAATATTTTGAATTCCCAGAATTAAACACAGCTTATTCAAATGTAGGTGATAATGCATTGTATAAGGAAGAATCCCCTGTGGACTTTGCAACATTACAGATGCTTGGCCCCACTCTTAAGGTTCAGAGTTGGTTCATTTCGGGGAGCGATCTGGGCATGTATATTTTTAAAAGCATTGCAGATATTCACATTTGTAAGTAAAAATGAGAACTGGTATTCTAGGAGTTATCACAGTTGTTTAATATGCATTTCAGATCTTCCTGACCTTAGGCATTCTAGGAAATGTTGCCTTGGCTAAGAGATACTACAGGAGAGGTGGATTTCTAAGATGTATAAAATTATCAATTGGTTAATCAGCCTGAGTAGAATAACTGAGTAGATTATTTGTAGGTTGAAAATGTCAGCAAGGGACTTCCCTTGGGAAGGTCCAGTGGTTAAGATTCCCTGCCTCCACTGCAGGGGGCGCGGTTTCGATCCCTGGTTGGGGAACTAAGATCCTGTGTGTGGTGCAGTGCAGCCAAAAAAAAAGAAAATGTCAGCAAAATAATGGGTAACTTTTCACGTTTATTTTACTTTTAACACAATCTTGTTGGATGAGTAAGAAGGTGGTGGTCTGACTTGTTATTAAGTGTTTTTCTCCCTTCTTTTATTTGTATGTGATTTTTAAAACTACATCTATATATAAAAATGATTTTATTATTATTATTATTATTTTTGGTGGAACAAGGAAGGATGAATAGTTTTATAATTTTAATTCTCTGATTCTCCAAGTGTGTTTCCTAGACTAGTAGTATCAGTACCAACTTGGAACTTGTTAGAAGTGCAGTTTCTCTGGCTTTATCCCTGTTGACTGAAAAAAAATGCACAGCATGAGATTTGTGAGTTAAGTTTTATTTTGGGCAAAATTAGGTTTATAGTCCGGGAGATAGCCTCTCAGATAGCTCTGAGGAACTGCTCTGAAGAGGTAAGTGGAGAGGTATGTGATTTTGGTGAAGGAGGATATGTGTGTGCAATCAAGCACACATTTTGGCAGAAGGTTACTGCTAGTCACAAGAAGGTTGCTGCTAGTCACAAGAGGCAGATGTCTCTGTTAATGATTTTAGTGCTTTTCTAGATATGAGAAGATGCAAGAAATTGGGCTCATAAAATCTCCTGAAATTATCTAACTATTTTTTTCCAGTTTTTCCCAGAGAACAGAGTGCCTCATTCTTTATCTCCACCCTGAACTCCTTTCAGGGTGTGTGAAGGTCAGCAACTGAAGTGACTAGTGACCTAATCCTTGTAGAGGCAGAAGGCAAGTGATAATTTTTAGTTGGCATCCCAAACCTACTGAATCAGAAACTCTGGGAGTGGGACCCAGCAAGCCCTTTTAGGTGATTCTCATGAATGTTAAAGTTTGAGGACCACTGTTACAAATTATAATGGTTGTTTACAGTGGTGTTTTATTATTTACCTATCTAGTACTTAACTAATTCATTGTTAGAACTTCCAAAATTTTATTTTAGATAATGCTCCAGTATTTTTGTATACATACCTAAGGATGTAGACATTTTTTGGCCCTTAAAAGTTACTAATATTTTGTTAAGACTTTAAGCTTTACAGGTTGCTTTTCTGTTTTTAAAATGCTTAAAAGTTTATTTCATTTAAATCTCAGCTACTCAAGAGGTAGGTATTATAATTCACTTCATATAGGTGAGAGAACCTAAGCCCAGAGAGATTCACTAATTTGTCCAAGATCACAATTTTTAATTTTTAAATATTTTATTAAAGTTATATATTTAGAATGCTTTAATCTCAGAAGCCTTTTCTGTACCCCTCTACTCGTTACTTTTTAGGTGTCCTTCCTCTGTACAAAGTTGAAATAATGGACTGTCTAGCTAAGTGGGACATAACAGAATAGTACTTGAAATATGAGGTGAGGGAGAAATTTACATTTACTAGAACTCCTTTCTGGGATAAATATGAGAGAAATAAGCAGAATTGGATAATCTTTTTGGTGTGTGTGTGTGTGTGTGTGTGTGTGTGTGTGAGTGAGAGAGAGAGAGAGAGAGAGAGAGAGAGATTCCAAGGGATATGTACTTAATTGCCTTTTAAAAAGATTGAGTAAAATTAAGTCTAGGAATAAGTTTCACTTAGTAGGATATGCAAGTTTGGCGCCAGAGCTAAGTTGCTGGCATAGGGAAGAGGTCTGAGCTCTGTGACTAATGGCCCTTATTCACTGCCCTTCCTTTCAGCAGCATTCTGCCTCTTTTCTAAACAGACATTCAAAAACAACAACAAAATTGACTTGAGGAGGTGCCAGATTAGCTTGCTTGGCGAGCTTGTGCTTTTTACTCTGCCTTTGTGCTCCCATAACGTCCATTAGAGCACTCATCACATTTTATGTTAATCTTCTGTGTTTTGATTTTTTGTTTTTTGGGTTTTTTGGTATGTTTTCCCCTCTAGTCTGTGAGCTTTTTGAGAGCAAGACTGTATCTTTTATCATTGTATATATTACAGCCTGGTATATAGATACTGAAGAAATATTTCTTACTGAATGAGACATTGTTGGCCGAACAATATTTAATAAATCTTAAAATTTAGTTTTTAAAATTGTTGTTAAACTCAAGTTTTATTTTCCTTTGTTTACATAAAGACCTCATATGTACTATAGTACCTAATTTTCAGTGTTGCATGGTGGTTGATGTCCTTATTCACATCCTTGTATATTTATGTAACTATCTTTTTAGAATAAATTTGTAGAAGTAGAATTGATGGGTCAAACATTATCTACTGTTTAAATGATTGTTTATACTTGTTGCCATATTACCTACCCCTACCCCCAACCCCCACTGTCTGTATAGATTTACTTATTTCCAGACGTGGGAACAGCATACATTATCATTATTCTAATGTTCTAATATTGGTCATTCAAATAGGCAGAATAGTCTTATTGTTTTTTGGGGTTTTTTTTTGCGGTACGCGGGCCTCTCACTGTTGTGGTCTCTCCCGTTGCGGAGCACAGGCTCCGGACAGGCAGACTCAGCGGCCATGGCTCACGGGCCCAGCCGCTCCGCGGCATGTGGGATCTTCCCGGACCAGAACACGAACCCGTGTCCCCTGCATCAGCAGGCAGACTCTCAACCACTGCGCCACCAGGGAAGCCCAGTCTTATTGTTTGAATCTGGATTTCTTTGGTTGTTAGCAAGGTCAGGTTTTTTTCCTTCATATTGGACTATTTCACATTACATTTTATCTGTCCTGTCTTCCTCCATTTGGGCCGCTATAACAAAACGCCACAGATTGGGTAGATATAAACAGCAAAAATTTATTGCTTACAAAAAAAAAATTATTGCTTACAGTCCCGGTTGCTGGGAAGTTCAAGATCAAGACACCAGCATGGTCGCGTTCTCCCTTGAGGGCCCTTTTCCTGGTTTATAGCTGGCATCTTCTTGCTGTGTCCTCACAAGGCTGAGGGGCTAAGGATCTCTTTGGAGCCTCTTTTATACGGGCAGTAATTCCGTTCGTGAGAACTCCACCCTCATACTTAAGTTCCTCCCTAAGGCCCACTGACTAATACCATCACATTGGATATTAAGATTCCAACATAGGAATTTTGGGAGGATATAAATATGCACACTGTACCATGTCCTTAGCCCAATTTTCTGTTTGAATATTAGGAGTTTTGTAGGAGTTTAAATATTTTAGGCTGTTTGCTTTGTTTATTGCAAATACTTTCCCCCAGTTTGTTGTTTCTTTTTTAACTTTGACTTTTTTAAATCTAAAAATCAAAAGTCTAGGTTGGTACAAACTCATGGGACACATGTGAAAAACCTAATGATACCAAAATTGAATATGAAGCTATAAAAATATTCTAGAAAGTACTTTAAAAAAATGATATTCCATTATTAGATAAAGTAGAATTGAAGTCTAATCATTAATAGGAATAAAGATACTTAAAGATAAATGGAACAAACCACCTGGAAGAACTAATAAGCATGAAGATTTATTCACTTAATAACATAAGAAAGCACAAATTATAAAATTGTAAGGAGAAATTGACAAATCTGTAGTCATAGTGGGAGATTTTTAACACCAAGCAAATTTTATAAGGTATGTAGAATATTTAAATTCCATAATTAATAAGCTTAGTTACATACATATAGATTCTACCTAATATGGAGAATATATTCTTTTCAAACACAAAAATTGATTACATAATTATTAGTTCATAAAGGAAGTATCAACAAATTCCATGAAAATTATACATTTTTTTTCTTATTTTTTTAATAATTTAATGCTGTGTTCCTTTATTTATTTATTTATTTGGCTGCGCCGGGTCTTTGTTGCAGCATGCAGGATCTTTTTTTTCAGTTGCGGCTCGCGGGATCTTTCTTGTGGCATGTGGGATCTTTTTAGTTGTGGCATGCAGGATCTTTAGTTGCAGCATGTGGGCTCTTAGTTGCGCTTGCGGGATCTAGTTCCCTGACTAGGGATCGAACCTGGGCCCCCTGCATTGGGAGTGTGAAGTCTTAACCACTGGACCACCAGGGAAGTCCCACTATAATTTTATAGATATAAAAATTGAGGCTTAAAGAGGTAAAGATACTTATCCAAAGCCAAGGTTAGAAAAACTCAGGTCTTCTGACTTCTAACTTCTTCGCCTTCTGCTTCCCTAGTGTATCTTTCTTTTGGAGGTCTTCCGCTGGGAAAGTGAGGTCAAAGAATAAAGAGTCTGGTATATTGTGGGGGCAAATGGTGGTGTCTTATGTGGAGGGTATACTGTAGACTGTGGAGGGGAAGGTGATGAAGTAGGGAGAGAATGCAAAATTGATTATTATCCTGTTTCATTGTCCTTGTTCTCTTTATCTTTGGCTTCATTTTTATCACCAATCTTTACAACATATTATTTATTGTGGAAAAAAAAGTCTTAGATAAAAGTGGTTCTAGGTTCTCTTCCCAGTTTTTCCCGCTACCTAACCAGAGCTACATATTAACAATTTTGTGTGTCTTTTAATTGCTCTGATCTGTATTTTCCTCATTTATGGAATGGAAATAACCTTTTCTTCTTACTTCACAGGATTGTTGTGAAGGGCCAATGGGATAAGATGGGAAAGGACTTTGAAAAACTTGAAGTGCTTTACTAACAGGGGGAATTATTGTTTGCACACAAGAGTCTCTGTGGCTCAGTCCATTGCTAGGCTGCTTCTAAATTAATGTATTCTATTCAAATGTAATGAAACTGTGTTGTATAATTTGGTATTTCACCATTTAGTGTTCTAGCTCTCTTGCTTTATGTTAGTAAGTTTGTACTGTCTTTTCTGATTAGCAGAGGAGAATTAGGTGGTAATACCTTGAGTGTTATTTAATTGTACCAGGTGTAAAGAATACCAGGTGGCAGGCCAAGTGAGCTGGACTGGAATTATACTGTTAGCTACTAGCGCTTATATTATAGCTTGCATTTGAGTTCTCTGCACAGTGGGGAAGTGTGATTGTCTAGTCCTTGGAAGCTGTTTAAAGGTTTTAATAACAGAAAACATTTCTTTGCATTTTTGTCTTAACAGTAGTATTTACTAGGACCTTAGGCACCTTGTTCCAGGTATTGGAAAAGTAAAGGGTATAGGAATGCTTTTCAAAAATTTAAAGACTTACGAACCTCTGGAGGAGGGTTTACTTGATTCTCGGAATTCTTAGAGGAATAGTATGTCAGATAAGTGTGGCTTATTATAATTAGATTTTATGACTATCTAAAATAAATTTACATACATTTAAAATGACATGAAGATGGGGCTTCCCTGGTGGCGCAGTGGTTGAGAGTCCGCCTGCCGGTGCGGGGGACGCAGGTTCGTGCCCCGGTCCGGGAAGACTCCACATGCCGCGGAGCGGCTGGGCCTGTGAGCCATGGCCGCTGAGCCTGTGCGTGCGGAGCCTGTGCTACAACGGGAGAGGCCACAGCATTGAGAGGCCCGCGTACCGCAAAAAAATAAAAAAATAAAAAAATAAAATGACATGAAGAATGATGATGTTAACAAGCCCCTTCTCCTCTTTTGGGCATTTCTTAACGTTTTTCTTGAAAAGCGTATTTTTTTTTCATTTGACAGTAATCTATATTTTATGTTCAGATTTTATATAGGTTCATTTCAATTTAATTGAGCATCTATGTTCCAGGCATCAAACTTAATGCTTGGGGATGTATAGATGTTAAGAGACATAAATAAATGTAGGTATTTTCAATGTAACGTAGTTAGCAGTAAGAGAGATATTTGGTTTGGGAGTGTGAAAGACAGATACTTGGTCCAGCATAGAGTTTCAGGCAATGATCTCTGGAAGAGAGGATACTTAACCTAAGTCTAATCAAATCTTATAAAAGTGGAAGCAGGTTAAGTTTTCAGCAGCGATAAAAATTTTTTTGTCAATCTTTTGCAGATTCTGAAGTAGTGGTACTTAAAAGGATGGTAGTTGTTATTTATCATTTTTATTTTTTTCTCAATTTTATTGAGGTATAATTTACATAGAGTAAAACTCATCCATTTAAAAGTGTATGTCATTTCATACATTTTAGTTTGTATGTAGTTGAGTTATCAAGGCCACTGCTTAAGATATAGAACATCTCCACCATCCTGAAATGTTTCTTTGTACCCTTCGATGCCCCAGCCTTAGAGGGCTACTGATCTACTTTCTGTCATTATAGTTATCTTTCTTAGAATTTCATATAAATGGAATCATACAGTGGGTATTTTGTATTTGACATCTTTTATTTAGTGTAATTTGTTTTTTAGTGCAGTTTTTGAGATTCAAGGATTTTTTCAGTGTTCCATTTCCACACACATCTTCATGGACACTATTTTGATTCATTGAGCTCTATGTCTATCCTTAAGCCACTACCCCACTGTTTTGATAAGTATAGCTTTTTAGTAAGTCTTGAAATCAGGTAGTGTAAGTCTTCCAATCTTGTTCTTTTTCAGAGTTGTTTTAGCTATTTTAGATTTAAATTTTTCAGTATAAGTTTTTATCATTAACTTGTCAGTTTCTTCAAAAAGCCTGTTAGGGGCTTCCCTGGTGGCGCAGTGGTTGAGAGTCCGCCTGCCGATGCAGGGGACACGGGTTCGTGCCCCAGTCCGGGAAGATCCCACATGCCGCGGAGTTGCTAGGCCCGTGAGCCATGGCTGCTGAGCCTGCACATCCGGAGCCTGTGCTCTGCAATGGGAGAGGCCACAACAGTGAGAGGCCCGCGTAACACACACAAAAAAAGCCTGTTAGGATTTTAATTGGGATTGCATTGAATCTATAGTACAGTTTGGGGAGAATTGTCATTTTAATAATACTGAGTCTTCCAATCTATTATTATTTAATTTATTTAATTTCTTTTTGTGGTGTTTTGTAGTTTTCACTATACAGGTATTCCATATCTTTTGTTAAATTTATTCCTAAATATATATATTTTTGATTTGTAAGTGGAACAGTGAAAAATTCATTTTCTAGTTGTTTATTGCTGATATGGAAGGGAAATTAATACTGAGTATCAGCTTATATCCTGTGACCTTGCTAAATTTATTTACTATTTTAGTAGCTTTTTTGTAGATTCCTTACTATTTTCCTGTACCTGATCATGACATCTGAAAATAAAAATAGTTTTCCTTTTTCCTTTCCAGTTTTTCTTTCTTTTTTTTTTTTTTACGGTACACGGGCCTCTCACTGTTGCGGCCTTTCCCGTTGCGGAGCACAGGCTCCAGACGCGCAGGCTCAACGGCCATGGCTCACGGGCCCACCCGCTCCGCGGCATGTGGGATCCTCCCGGACCGGGGCACAAACCCGTGTCCCCTGCATCGGCAGGCGGACTCTCAACCACCGCGCCACCAGGGAAGCCCCCTTTCCAGTTTTTATGCCTCAGTGCTTTTTCTTGCCCTTTTGTACTCTCTAGGACTTCCAATACAATAGTGAATGGAAGTGGTAAGAGTGGATATCCTTGCTTTCTGTCTCCTTGCTTTCTTCCTAATCTTAGGTAAAAAACATTGAGCCTTTCATTGTTGCATATGTTTTAGCTGTGGATTTTCCATAGATGCCCTTAAACCAGGCCTATGGAGTTTTTTATTCCTCGCTTCTTGAGGGTTTTATTTAAGCCATGGTATTGGATTTTGTTTGTTTGTTTGTTTTTCCAGCCATATTGAGATACGATTGACATATAACATTGTGTAAGTTTAAGTTATACAACAGTAATGATTTGATACATGCATGTATTGCAAAATGATTGCCACAATATGGTGAGTTTAAGACATCCATTGCATCACATAATGACTTTTTGTGTGTGTGTTGAGAACATTTAAGGTCTACTTTCTTAGCAACTTTCAATATATAATACAGTATTGTTAATATTAATCACCATGCTGTACATTAGATCCCCACAACTTATAACTTATTTGTACTCTTTGACCAACATCTCCCCATTTTCCCCAGCCCCTGGCAACCTCTATCCTACTCTCTGTTTCTATGATTTCAGCTTTTTGGGATTCCACATATAAATGAGATGATATAGTATTTGTCTTCTCAGATTTATTTCACAATGTCTTCAAGGTCTATACATGTTGTTAAAAATGGCAAGATTTCCTTTTTTATGGATGAGTTTATATATCTGTATACCTATCCAAATCCCTATCTATCTATCTATCTCTCACATTTTCTTTATTCTTTCATCTGTTAATGAGCACTTAGGTTGCTTCCATGTTTTGGCTATTGTGAATAATGCTATGGTGAATGAATATGGGCCTACAGATATCTCTTTGAGATAGTGATTTCTTTTCCTTCAGGTATCTATTCAGAAGTGGGATCATGTGAATCATACAGTGGTGTTGAGTTTTTTGAAAAACCTCTGTACTGTATTCCATAATGGCCGTACCAGTTTACATTCCCACCAGCAGTGCACAGGGGTTCCCTTTTCTCCACATTGGCCAACACTTATTTCTTTTCTTTTTGGTAGTAACCATTTTAACAGGCGTGAAGTAATATCTCATTGTGGTTTTGATTTGCATTTCCTTGATGATTGGTGACGTGAGCACCTTTTATTGTATCTGTTGGACATTTGTATGTTTTCTTTGGAAAACTTTCCTTTCAGGTCTTTGACCCATTTTTAATTGCATTATTATTATTTTTTGCTGTTGTATGATTTTCTTATATATTTTGAATATTAATGCCTTATCATATATATGGTTCACAAACATTTTCTCCCAATTCATAGCCTTTTCATTTTGTTGATTGTTTCTTTTGCTGTGTAGAAGCTTTTTAGTTTTGATGTAGTCCCATTTGTTTTTTTGTTTTTTGCTTTTTGCGTTTGTTGCTTGTGCTTCTGTCTCGTATCCAAAAAATTGTTGCCAAGACCAGTATCAAAGAGCTTTTGCCCTGTGTTTTCTTATAGGAGTTTTATGATTTCAGGTCTTACCTTTAAGTTTTTCATCCATTTCTAGTTAAGTTTTGTAAGTGATGTAAGATAGGAGTCCGATTTCACTCTTTTGACATTCCTTTTTTTGTATTCTTTTCCATGATGGTTTATCCCAGGAATTTGAATATAGTTCCCTGTGCTATACAGTAGGGCCTTGTTGTTTATCCATCCTATATATAATAGTTTACATCTGCTAATCCCAAACTCCCAGTCCTTCCCTCCCCCACCCCCCTCCCTCTTGGCAGCCACAAGTCTGTTCTCTATGTCTGTGAGTCTGTTTCTGTTTTTTTTTGTTGTTTGTTTTTAATATTTATTTATTTGGCTGTGCTGGGTCTTAGTTGCAGCATGCGGGATCTTTGTTGCCACCTGTGGGATCTTTAGTTGCAGCATGCGTGATCTTTCAGTTGTGGCATGTGAGCTCTTAGTTGTGGCATGCGGGATCTAGTTCCCTGACCAGGAATCAAACACGGGCCCCCTGCATTGGGAACATGGAGCCTCAACCACTGGACCACCAGGGAAGTCCCTCTGTTTTGTAGATAGGTTCATTTGTGCCATATTTTAGATTCCACGTATAAATGATATCATATGGTATTTGTCTTTCTGTTTCTAACTTCACTTAGTATGATAATCTTTAGTTGCATCCATGTTGCTGCAAACAGCATTATTTCATTCTTTTTTATGGCTGAGTAGTATTCCACTGTATATGTGTACCATGTCTTCTTTATCCATTCGTCTGTTGATGGACATTTAGGTTGTTCCCATCCAATTTTATTCTCTTGTATGTGGATATTCAATTTTTCCAGCACCATTTATTGAAGAGACTATTGTTTCCTCACTGTGTATTGTTGTCTCCCTTGTCAAATATTAGTTGACTGATTATGTATGGGTTTATTTCTGGGCTCTCTGTTCTGTTCCATTGGTTTATATGTGTTTTTTAATGCCAATACCATCCTGTTTTGATTACTGTGGCTTTGTAATATAGTTTGAAATCAGGACATGTGATACCTCTAAGTTTTGTTCTTCATCAGAATTGCTTTGGCTATTCAGGGTCTTTTGAGTTTCCATATGAATTTTGGGGTTTTTTCTATTTCTGTGAAAAATGCCGTTGGAATTTTGATTTGCATTGAATTTATAGGCTTTGTGTAGTATGGACATTTTAACAATATTAATTCCTCCCATCCATGAACATGAGCTTTCTTTCCATTTATTTGTATCTTCAGTTTCTTGCATGAATATCTTAAGTTTTCAGTGTTCATCTTTCACCTCCTTGGTTAAGTTCATAATGTTGAATTTTGTCAAATATTTTTTCTGCATCTATGGGAATGATCATCTGGCTTTTCTCCTTTATTCTGTGGTGAGTTACATTGATTAATTTTTCAGTGTTGAACCATGCTCAGAAAAACCCCATTTGGTCATTATGTATTATCCTTTTTATATAATGCTGGATTTGATTTGCTAATATTTGTTAAGGGGTTTCACATCTATGTTTGTAGGGATATTGGCTGTAGGATTTTTTTGTTGCTGGTTGTTGTTGGTTTTTGGTGATGTCTTTTCAAGTTTTGGTGTAGTGGTGATATTGCTCTCAT
Source organism: Lipotes vexillifer (assembly GCF_000442215.2). NCBI lineage: Eukaryota > Metazoa > Chordata > Mammalia > Artiodactyla > Lipotidae > Lipotes > Lipotes vexillifer. The sequence goes on along the minus strand of NW_006773138.1, from coordinate 536,976 downwards.
AAAATGAGTTGGTAAGTGTTCCTTTTTTCCTCTGCTTTCTGGAAGAGTTTACGTATGGTGGTATTCTTTCTTTCTTGAACTTTGCTAGAATTAACCAGTGAAGCCATCTGGGCCTGGAGTTTTGTTTTTGTGTTTTGAGAGATGGGTCTTTAATTACAAATTCCACTTTTTTTTTTTTTTTGCAGTACGTGGGCCTCTCACTGTTGAGGCCTCTCCCGTTGCGGAGCACAGGCTCCGGACACGCAGGCTCAGTGGCCATGGCTCACAGGCCCAGCCGCTCCACGGCATGTGGGATCTTCCTGGACCGGGGCACGAACCCGTGTCCCCTGCATCAGCAGGTGGACTCTCAACCACTGCGCCACCAGGGAAGCCCTACAAATTCCACTTTTTAAATTGTTGTAGGGCTTCTCATACTTTCTATTTGTCTCCTTCAAGGAATTTGTCCATTTCATCTAGATTGCCAAATTTTTGGAGCATGTCTGTGGGTTCTTTGCACTTCCTGTGGATTTCCCATGGCTGACCTTGTACTTCTTTGATCCGTATAGTCATTTTTTTTCCTGGCTGCATACTGCTTTTGTAGCTCCTAGGAATTCTGGGGTTCACCTCTTGCATCTATTTTTAAGACCCATTGACACACCAGGTGACCCTATTCTGTGATACCTGACAATTTATATGCTGACATTCACTCGCACTTTTGGGCCCTCATATATTCACAGAAAACATCAATAATTTTTTTTAAATTAAAATTGAAGTAAAATTAACATAAAGTTTACCGTTTTAACCATTTTAAAATATACAATTCAGTGGCTTCCAGTACATTCACAGTGCTATATAACCATCACCACTATCTAATTCTAAACCACTTTTATCACCCCCAAAAGCAACTAATTAAGCTGTCATTCACCATGTTACCCCTCCCCTAAGTCCCTGACAATGACTAATCTGCTTTCTATTTCTATTGATTTGCCTACTCTGGACATTTCATATAAGTAGAATCATACTGTATGAGGCTGTAAAGGTTAATTTTATGTGTTGGCTGGGCTGTGGTGCCCAGATTTGTGTCAAACATTATTCTGAATGTTTCTCTGAGGGTGTTTTTGTATGAGGTTAGCATTTAAATCAGTAGATTTTAAGTAAAGCAGATTGCTCACCATAATATGGGTGGGCCTCATCTAGTCAGTTGAAGACCTGGCTAGAACAAAAGACTGGTCTCCTGAGTTAAGAGGGAATTCTGCAGGAGATGGCCTTTGGACTTGAACTGCATTATCATCTTTTTCCTAGGTCTCCAGTCTGGTGCCCTTCAACTTAAATTGCAGCATCAGCTTTTCTCTAGGTCTTCACCCTATTATCCCACCCTGCAAAATTTAGACTTAACATCTCTATAATTCCATGAGCAATTTCCTTAAAATAAATGTCTTTTTATACATCTACACATGGTACTGGTTCTGTTTCTCTGGAGAACCATACTAACACAGTGGCCTTTTGTGACTGACTACTTTCACTTAGCATAGTGTTTTTGAGGTTCATCTGTGTTGTAATATATGTCAGTATTTATTACTTTTTATGGATGAATAATATTTCATTTTATGGATATACCATATTTTGTTTATCCGTTGATCACTTGATGGACATTTGGGTCATTTCCACTTTTCGGCTGTTATGAATAATGCTGCCATGAACTTTTGTCTACAAATTTTTGTTTTAACATCTATTTTCAGTTTTTTGAGTGTATACTGAGGAGTGGAATTATTGCAGTGTATAGTAATTTTATGTTTAGCTTTTTGAGGAAGTACCAAGCACAACAGTTTTGCACAAGAGGTGTACCATTTTACATTCTTACCAGTGGTGTATAGGGGTTCTTGTTTCTCCACATCCTGGTCAATATTTGTTCTTTTCCATTTTGTTTTTGTTTGTTTATGTTATAGTCATCCTAATGGGTGTGAAATGATATCTCATTGTGGTTTTGATTTGCATTTCCCTAACAACTAATGTTGTTGGACAACTTGTCATATGGTTATTGGCTAGTTGTATATCTTCTTTGGACAAATGTCTGTTTAATACTTTTGCCCAGTTTTAAATTGGACTGCTTGTCTCTTTGTTGTAGATTTGTAAGAGTTCTTTCTATATTCTGGTTATTATACCCTTATTAGATATATGATTTGCAAATATTATTCCATTCTGTTGTCTTTTCGTATTCTTTATAAGTTCCTTTGATGCACAAACATTTTTAATTTTGATGTTCATTTTACATATTCTTTTGTTGATTGTGTTTTTGGTGTTCCATTTAATAATCTGTTGCCAAATTCAAGGTCAAGAAGATATAGTCCTATGCTTTCTTTTAAGAGTTTTATAGTTTTAGCTATTACATTTAAGTCTTTGATCCATTTTAAGTTTTATGTTTAGAATGAGATAGGGGTCCAACTTCTTTCTTTTGTGTGTGCAGATCCAGTTGTCCTGGCACCATTTGTTTGTTTTTTTTTTTTTTTTTTCTCCTCCTTCAGCCTCGAAGGACTGGCTTCCCTCTTCCATCTTTT
>NW_006773138.1:531286-534174 GCF_000442215.2 Lipotes vexillifer | reverse complement strand
TTGCGGTACGCGGGCCTCTCACTGTTGTGGCCTCTCCCATTGCGGAGCACAGGCTCCAGATGCACAGGCCCAGCAGCCATGGCTCACGGGCCCAGCCACTCCGCGGCATGCGGGATCCTCCCGGACCGGGGCACGAACCCACATCCCCTGCATCGGCAGGCGGACTCTCAACCACTGCGCCACCAGGGAAGCCCTCTGGCACCATTTGTTGAAGAGACTATTCCGCCTCTAATGGTCTTGGCATCCTTGTTGATAATCAGTTGGCCGTAGATGTTTGAGTTGGTGTCTGGACTATCAGTTCCATTGAAAAATACTGTAAACCAACAGACATATACAGAACACTCCACCCAACAAAGCAGAATATACATTTTTCTCAAGTGCACATATCTCAAGGATAGACCATAAGTTGGGGAATAAACAACTATCAATACATTATAAAATACCAAAATCATGCAAAATATCTTTTCTGATCACAATGGAATGACACTATAGAAATCAACAGAAGGAAAACTGAAAATTTTGCAAATATGTGGAAGCTAAACAATGTAATCTTGAACAATGAGTGGGTTAAAAGAAATCACTAGGAAAATTAGAAAATACTTTCAGAGGAATGAAAACAAAAACACAACATAACAAAACTTATGATATGCAGTGAAAGTGCTTGGGAAATTTATAGCTCTAAACACTTACATTAAAAATGAAGAAAGATCTCATATTAACCTAACTTTACACCTAAGGAACTAGAAAAAGAGCAAGCCGAAACCAAAGCTAGCAGAAGGAAGAAAATAATAAAGATTATATTAGAGATAAACAAAACAGAGAATAGCAAGACAATAGAATCAATGAAACCAAAGTGGGTTCTTTGAAAAGATCAACACATTGACAAACCTTTAGCTAGTGTAAGAAAAAGAGAAGATGACAATAAATAAAATCAGAAGTGGAAGTGGGGATGTTACATCCTGTTCTGCTGAAATAAAAAGGATTATAGGAGAGTACTGTGAGCAGTTGTACACCAACAAATTGGATAACCTAGACGAAATGGATAAATTCCCAGAAGCACACAAATTACTAAAACTGAATCAAAAAGAAATAGAAATGCTCCAGACTTTTGACAAGTAAAGAGATTGAATTAGTAATCAAAAAATCTTCCAACAAAGGCAAGTCTAGGACTAAAATTCACAGTTGAATTTTACCTTATGGTTAAAGAAAAACTAACATCAATACTTTTCAGAATCTTCAAAAAAATAGAAAATGAGGGAACTCTGCTAACTCATTCTATGATGTCCTTATTACCTTGATAACCAAAGTCAGACAAAGATACCACAAGAAGCTACAGATCAATATCCCTTATGAACATTGATACAGAAATCCTCAACTAAATACTAGTACACTGAATCCAACAGCACATTAAAAGGATTATCCAACAGCACATTAAAAGGATTATACACTATGACAAAGTGAAATTCATTCCAGGAATGCAAAAGTTCAACATAAGAAAATCAAGGAATGAAATATACCATATTAATAGAATGAAGGGGAAAAAAACCCCATTAATAGCACGAAGGGGACAAAATTCAACACCCTTTCATGATAAAAACACTAGGAATTGAAGGAAACTTCTTTAATAATCCTGTTTTTTAAAAAAATATTTACTTATTTGGTTGGTTGCTCTGGGTCTTAGTTGTGGCAGGTGAGCTCCTTAGTTGTAGGATGTGAACTCTTAGTTGCAGCATGCCTGTGGGATCTAGTTCCCTGACCAGGAATCAAACCTGGGCCCCCTACCTTGGGGGCTTGGAGTCTTAACCACTGCTCCACCAGGGAAGTCCCCTGAAGGAAACTTCCTTAACATGATAAAGGACACATATGAAAAGCCTACAAGTTAACATTATACCCAGTGGTGAAAGACTAAAAGCTTTCCCCCAAAAGGAACAAGGCAGGATGCCCACTTCACCACTGCTATTTTCTTGTGACTTTGACATTCTGTAGTTCTATCTGGAAGTGGTATTTGCTTCATTAGGGTTTTTGTTTGTTTGTTCTTTTCTTGTTTTTAAGTTTTACAAATTCATCTGCTCCATGGCAGCATTTTTCTCATGAGGATCCTTCAGCTACTCTGTTTTTCCTGTGCTGTTTTTTCTTCTTTTTAAAATTTTGTATTTGCATAGATCTATTCTTGCTCCTTTTGGGGTTATTTTTGAATGAAGAGGGTTTTTCCTGTACAACTTTTTAGGATACCAGAAGTAGGTATCTTAGGGTAGCTACAGTCTTCAAATTTACAGTAATTTTCTCTATGACCAGGGTTGAGTGTATGAATTTATTTTCTTTCTCCTCAGCTAGAGAAGATGGCTGCTGCAGGGCCGTTCATAGTGCAGGCTGTCTCACTATTTTTTTTTTTTTTTGGCCACACCAGCAGCCTAATTTCTGCCAGCGTAGATTGTTTGCGTGATTTCTAATTTAGTACTTTCTCCTCTGTTTCTTCAAACTGAGCAGCAAACAAAGCTCCCTCTACCAGCACATGTCCCCTGTTTTTGTTTTTGTTTTTTGCGGTATGCGGGCCTCTCACTGTTGTGGCCTCTCCCGTTGCGGAGCACAGGCTCCGGACGCGCAGGCTCAGCGGCCATGGCTCACGGGCCCAGCCGCTCTGCGGCATGTGGAGATCTTCCCGGACCGGGACACGAACCCGTGTCCCCTGTATCGGCAGGCGGACTCTCAACCACTGCGCCACCAGGGAAGCCCTGTCCCCTGTTTTTGTTGTTGTGAATGTGGTTTAAATTTTATACCTCAGAAAGCTGCAGTTGAAGAAATGTACTCCCCCCACCCCTTTGAGTTTTGGAACCTCATGCCTTATATTTACCCTCCTTCTCCAATTTAATTGTCTCTCCTTAGGCCGC
>NW_006773138.1:529492-531276 GCF_000442215.2 Lipotes vexillifer | reverse complement strand
CTCTTCCACTTACATTTCTTATGTTTACTAGTTTTATTGGAGATCATGTTTGCATTTATGTTTTTTATTCTGTTTGTTGCTTTTGGGTAATTTCTGAGAGAAGGGAGATTCTGACTTTGCTCTGGTATCTAATACCAGAAGTACTTAAAATGTAATTTTTTGTTAGTGCTTTACATATTCAGTTAGTAAAAATATTTTAACTGGATTAAATTTCATAATTATAAACTGTAGATGTGATATTTTCACTTAGCTAACAAATACTTTTCTAGTATTTACTATGTGCCAAGGCTGTTCTAAGTGCTTTATCAGTATGTACTCATAATTCTATGAGGTAGATGTTCTTTTTATTCTTATTTAATTGATAGGAAACTGAAGCATGGTAAGGAAAATTAACTTGCCCAAGGTTACCTAATGAATAAGAAATAAGAATGAACACTTTCTACTTTTCATTCTATGCCTGTAGCATTTGTGGGTCTTGGCATCATTTGATTATACCTTATGCTAGTGAATCCCTTGAGAGCAGAGTCCATGCCTCATTCATTTTTATATTCCCAGTGCATATTTAGTAGAATACCTGAAATTCAGAAGATACTCAATGAATGTTGTTGGTGAATTAATATTTTTTATTAGGAGCCAAGTAGTCTTCTCTCTGTCAGACTTATATAGCTTCAGTTGTTTGTTCTACTTGCCTTGTTTAAAAATTTTTTTTTTTTGGTATTCTCATGTCATCATTTTAATGCTATTGCCATATTTGTGTTAATAATACCTCTAAAAACAGCTGTTGTATTCCAGGGTAAAATTATAAAGGTTTCCTTATGAAAGAGTTGTCAGTGTCCTGATAATATAAGTACTAGTGCCCTTACCCCAGTTTGCTATCTGTGCTAACAGATTATTTTTTATATTCTGATATTAGTTATTTTTAAACAGTGTCATTTGTAAAATAAGAGGTCAGGGAACTCAGAGTAGTAAAAATGTGGTGGTCATCTTGTAGTTCATTTGTTTTTATTGCTGAGTTTTATTCCACTGTAAGAATATGTCACTGTTTGTTGATCTATTATCCCACTGGCGGGCACTGGGACCATTTCCTGTTTTGGGCTATTTATGAATAAAAGTGCTATGAATATTTTTGTCAAGTGTTTTTGTGGAGATTTGTTATCATTTCTCTTGGTAAATGCCTAGTATTAGAATTTATGTCAAGATAGATGTATGTTTAGTTACGTAAGAAATACCAGATTTTTTTCCCCAAGTGGTTGTACCATTTTACATTCCCATGGACTACATGTTAGAGTTTCATTGCTCTGTACCCTCACTGATATTTATAATTATCAGTATTTTTAATTTTAGCCATTCTGGTGGGTGTGTTTATTTTTAATATTCATCATTATGGGTTTGATATCCCATCTCCACTACCACCATTAATAATTTGAATGTTCTTTGGTGTTCTGCTTATCCTGGTGATGAATTACAGAGTTAGGGAGTTCCCAAGACAACTCTCACTCCAGATACCAACTGTAAGTTTTGAGGCCTCCAAGACCACCCTCACTTCTGTCATGACTTGCAAGATCGTGGTCCTCAAGACTAACCTTGGATTTGATAATTTGCTAGAAGAACTCACTGAAAGTTTACTTAAAATTATGGTTTATTATAGTGAAAGGATATATTTTAAAATTAGCCAAGGGAAGAGGTGTATTTGGTCAGTTAGATAGATTGACTGCCCATGTGGCTGACCTTGGTCTCCAGCTCCTTCAGAAGTTCAGCTGATACCACATGACCCCCCCCCCCCC
>NW_006773138.1:509241-529458 GCF_000442215.2 Lipotes vexillifer | reverse complement strand
CCCCCCCCCCCCCCCCCAGTAAATCACATTGTTGTTAGCATTTTCTATCTGGCATGGCCTAAGGGTCCCAGGTAAACAAAAACACTCTTATCAGGCATGACATTCCAGAGGTTTAGAGATTACCTCCCAAAGCCAAGGGCAAAGGCCAGACCTCTCTTTGGGCAAGGCTAAACCTTTATTACACACCTTTATACCTTCCTTGGTTGTTTTTTATTTTTCTTTCATTAATTTTCTAAATATTTTTGTGACTTTTTAATGAAAATTTCAAGCATACAACAAGGTTGAAAGAATTTTACAGTAAACACCCATCACCCAAACCTAAATTCTACTGTTAATATTGTACTGTGCAGTGTACTCGCTTTGTCACTTATCTATGCATTTACCCATCCTCTATCCATCAACAATCCGCCTTATTTTTAAAATTTATTTCAAAGTAATTGTACACATTACCAGGCTTTTCCCTAAATAATTCAGCATGCAGATCATTAGAGTTCAGTATTTCTTATAGTTTCTTATTTTGAGGTAAAATTTATATACAATGAAATATAAATCTTAGGCATACAATTGCTAAGTTTTGACAAATACATACACTCAAGTAACCCAGCCTCTATCAAAATTTAATTTTGTACTTTTCTTTTCTTATTTTTTAAATTTATTTATTTTTTATTTTTATTAGTTTTGGCTGCGTTGGGTCTTTTTTGCTGTGCATGGGCTTTCTCTGGTTGCGGTGAGCGGGGGCTACTCTTCGTTTCGGTGCACGGGCTTCTCACTGCGGGGGGGCTTCTGTTGTTGCAGAGCACAGGCTCTAGGCGCGCGGGCTTCAGTAGTTGTGGCGTGCAGTCTTAGTTGCTCCGCGGCATGTGGGATCTTCCCGGGCCAGGGCTCGAACCCATGTCCCCTTCATTGGCAGGCGGATTCTTAACTACTGCGCCACCAGGGAAGCCCCCCTTTTTTAAAAAATATTTATATATTTATTTGGCTGCACCGGGTCTTAGTTGCAGCATGCAGGCTCTTTTAGTTGTGGCAAGTGGGCTCTTAGTCGAGCCATGCGGGATCTAGTTCCTGACCAGGGATTGAACCCGGGCCCCATGCACTGGGAGCGTGGAGTCTTACCCACCAGACCACCAGGGAAGTCCCCTTCCTTGGTTTTTAAAGCTCACAAAATGTTTGTGTTAACTGATATAATCTGTGACCAAGGTCAAGAAACAATTGGTTCGTATGGGATATAGACTGTGATCTTGGTTCCGTCTATCCCAGGAGCTCACCTAACTGAGCTGTTTAACTGAAACTTATGAAGTCTAAAACCTGATTATAGAGTTTCTGTCTGTTCTTTCATTCATTAAGCAAACGTTTATTGAACTACTACCGTTTTCAGGCACTGTGCTACACATGTAAATACAAAGCACACTCATTGCTCCCAGGGAACTCCATAGTGAATTCACAGTTACAGTACTTGAAGCACGTGCTATGTTATAAGATGCTGGAGGATCACAGAGAAGGTGTCTAAATCACAAGTGGAATTCAGGAAGATTTCTCAGGAGAGGTCATGTTTAAGCTAAGTTTTGAAGGATAAGAGATTTAGGTCAAGTAATAGGGGAAAGGAATTCCAAGCAGAAAGGACCACGTTTGCTAGAGTGTGAAAGCAGGAGCCTAGGTCCTTTTACTATACTTAGCTCTAGCCTAGGATGTGAATGGAGGAGTTTATAGACATGAAGCCACACTAGCAGTCAAGTCTGGATAGTAAGTAACCTCATCTGTCATTTTAAAGGAATTTAGATTTTTTTCTAGGAGTGAGGAAGAGCCATTTCAGAAATGTTAACAGGAAAGTGGCTTGATCAGATTTATTTTACGAAAATTATTTAGAGCATTAGATTTTTATTAAAGAATTGTTGCATGGATTTATTCTTATTCCTTTCTATATCATATGGAATTTATATGAGTTGATTGAAAAGTAGTGCTTTTTTATCTTTAATTTTTTTTCTAATTATAGAAATATTAAATAATTATTAGAAAAAAACATAGAATAGAAAATAAAGAATCTCATGTCTCCTTCTTTTAACAATAAAAATTTGGATATAGTCTTTGAGTGGCCCTCCCGATATGTATTTTCCAGGTATACAGAATTTATACAGATACCTGTATTACATAGAGGTATATATTAATATTTTTAAGATAAAATGAGATCTTGCTTTACATATTCTTCTGAAGCTTTTAAAAAATATTGGGTAATATATTGTAGTTTTCTTCATAGTACTTATAATTATCCCATTTATTATTAAATATTTCTTTGTATAATGATTTATTTACTATCTGTTAGTCCTATTTGATGTCTGTCTTATTCAGTGCTATATCATCAGTACCTATACAGTGTCTTTTCCATGATAGCCAGTCAGTTAATGTTTATTGCGTGAGTTAATTGAGGCTATCTTTCTATACCAGCACATACAGAATTACCACATTCTTTTTAGTGGCCATATAGGATTCTTCTGAATGTAATAGCATATATTTTGAAAGGTTAGTTTGTTCCATTTAACTATTAAATTTTTAAAAATATGCAGTGGGAATGTAAAATGGCACAGCTGTTATGAAAAATAGTTTGATGGTTCTTCAAAAAGTTAAGCATAAAATTATCATATGACCCAGCATTTCTACTCTTAAGTATATATTCAAAAGAACTTAAAACTTAGTTCTACATAGAAATTCATAAACGAATGTTCGCAGCAGCATTATTCATACTATTGAAGATGTAGAAACAACTCAAATGTCCATTGGTGGATGAATGGATGAATTGTAGTATATCCGCGCAATGAAGTATTATTCAGCCATAAAAAGGAGCAAAGTATTGATGCATTCTACAACTTGGATGAATCTTGAAAACATGCTAAGTGAAAGAAGGCAGACACAAAAGATTACATATTACATGATTCCTTTTATATGAAATATCCAGAATAGACAAGTCTGTGGAGACAGAAAATTGGCTTAGTTGTTGCCAAGGGTAAGGGGAGTGGGAATGGAAAATGATTACTTACTTAATGGGTATGAAGTATTCTTCTGGAGTGATTAAAAAGTTTTGAAAGTAGGGAGAGGTGGTGGTTGTACACACTGTAAATGCACTAAATGCTGTTGAATTGTATACTTTAAAATGCTTCATTTTATGTCATATAAATTTTACCTCAGTGAAAAATATATACATGTACACATGGTATAGATTCAAACAATACAAACAACAAATCAGTAAAAGATCTTTCTTTTATCACTATGACCAATTCCTTTCTTCATAAGGAACCATTGTTAGACCAGTTTCATGTTAAATATTTCAGGAAATTCTATCTCACTGTTGGCGGCCTCTCCCGTTGCGGAGCACAGGCTCCGGACGCACAGGCTCAGCGGCCATGGCTCACGGGCCTAGCCGCTCCGCGGCATGTGGGATCTTCCCAGACCGGGGCACGAACCCGGGTTCTTGGCATCGGCAAGCGGACTCTCAACCACTGCGCCACCAGGGAAGCCCCCCAGTAGCATTTTTGAATGGTACAGTTTTATATCTGATGGACTGTGGTAACTGAGAAGTATCATAATGATCATAATCCAGCATATACATGTAAACATTTTTATATGAAAACATAGTAATATACTATATATATTATTCTGTAACTTTTTTGTTTACTAACCATTGCATCTTCCTATAAAGTTGCAGTTTACTAAATAATCCATCTTTTCCCCTTTGAATCAAAATGCCATCTTTTTTAGTTACTAAATTTTTATTTATTATATTGATATTTGGTATTTGGGTATATTTGGGTATATTCCTGACTTATGTTTCATTATCTCTGTTTGCTCATTTCATTACCGAGCTGTTTTAATTACTGTTGCTTTTAAACTTAATTTTTACTATTTGGTGAGAGTAGGTGATAACTTTTAACATTATTCTTTTTCAGAATGTTTATAACAATTCTTTTTTTAAAAATATTTTTATTTATTTATCTTTGGCTGCGTTGGGTGTTTGTTGTTGTGCACAGGCTTTCCCTGGTTGCGGCGAGTGGGGCCACTCCTCACTGCGGTGCACGGGCCTCTCATTTTGGTGACCTCACTTGTTGCAGAGCATGGGCTCTAGGTGCGCGGGCTTCAATAGTTGTGGCACACGAGCGCAGTAGTTGTGGCTCGCAGGCTCTAGTGCAGGCTCAGCAGTTGTGGCTCACGGGCTCAGTTGCTCCATGGCATGTGGGATCTTCCCGGACCAGGCTCGAACCCGTGTTCCCTGCATTGGCAGGCAGATCCTTAACGACTGTGCCACCAGAGAAGCCCCTATAACAATTCTTAAGTGTTCATTTTTCCATTTGAACTTTATAATCAACTTACCTAAATAAAAGAAAAATACTCCTGGAATAATGGCAAACTTATCTCTCAGCTCCTCAAACCTTGGCAACTGATAATCTACTTTCTGTCTTTATGGACTTGCCTATTCTGGACATCTTGTAGAAATGGAATCATATAATATGTGGGATTTTATGTCTGGCTTCTTTCACTTAGCCTGATGTTTTCAAGTTTCATCCATATTGTAGCATTATCAGTACTTTGTTCCTTTTTATGGTTGAGTGATATACCATCATATGAATGTAGCAACATCTTGCTTATCCTTTCATCAGTCGATGGACATTTGGATTGTTGTCACTTTTTGGCTATGATGAATAATGCTGCTATGAATATTCATTTATAGGTTTTTGTGTAGACGTATGTTTTAAGTTTTCATGGGTATATACCCAGGAATATAATTGCTGGGTCTTATGGTAACTCTATGTTAAACCTTTTGAGGAACTCAGACTCTTTTCTGAAGAAACTGTACTGTGTTACATTCCCAAAAGCACTCTACGAGAGTTCTCATTTCTGTACATCCTTGCCAGCACTTGTTTTTGTCCATCTGTTTAATTATAGCACCCATTAATATTTTAAAAGAGAAACTGATGTTGAATTTTAACAAATGCCTTTATATCTTATATGAAGGTTATTTTTTTGCTCTGTTCTCTTGCTGTGGTTTATAATAAATAGATTTCCTAATATTGATGATGTAAATTTTGAGCAGTTGTGATCTTGTATTTGTTTTATTTAGAAGAAGAAATTACTTAGTAGACATGTAATTGTTTAACAACAACTAAAAATTGCACTGACAATTTTAAAATTAGTTGATATGTATGTTCTGAGTAAAAGAGTTTAGTTCCCCTTTTCTTGCAGACTTCACTTGAACATTCTTATTTCAAGATGAGATACATCTAAGGTTAAAAGCGTTCTAAATAAATAGCTGAAATATTTCCTTTCATCTTTTGTAAAATATTAAAAATACCACCTCCTTCAAAATGCAGGTAAGTTTTCAGATTTTTAATGATTAAAGTTTAAGGGAGTTCATTTTAATTAGTCTTGTTTGCCTGGGGAGATATATTTAGTAACACAAGTCATAATAATTTCTCAGTCCAATTTTAGTAAAACAACATGGGTGTAAAAAAGGTTTGTGCATATGTTTATAAGTGCATTTATTTACTTAAAATAAGGACTTTATTTTTTCAAACATAATGTATATTCTTACTAAAACATCAGAAAATATAGAAAGAAAAATCAAAAGAAGAAAGTGAAAGCCAGTAATCCCACTGTCCAGAGAAAACTTACATTACTATTATATATATGTATATGCAGCACACATAATTTACATATATATACACATACGCCAAATATATATATAATACAGTATACAAATGCATGTATACAGTGTGCTTTACATATATGCACATATAATATATAGTTTATATGTTTTCTCTTAAGGAGAGACGAATTGTATGTTAAAGGACTGTGTTAAACACTTTATAATGCACCAAACCCCATAAGGAAAAGGGTCTTGCTCAACTCTTTTTTTGTTTGTTTTTTAAATTGTGGTAAAATACATACAAGATTTACTATCTTAATCATTTTTAAGTGTACAATTTAGTGCTATTAAGTACATTCATTTTGTTTTGCTGCCACCACCATCCATCTTCAGAACTCTTTGCATCTTGCAAGACTGAAACTCTCTACCTATTAAATAATAACTCCTCTGATCCCCTCCTCCCACTCCCTGGCAACCACCATTCTCCTTTGTGTCTATATGATTTTGACTGTTTCAAGTACCTTATATAAATGGAATCATACAGTGTTTGTCCTCTTGTGGCCGACTTACTTCACTCAGAGTAATGTCCTCAAAGTTTATTCATGTTGTAGCATTGTAAGAAATTCCTTCCTTTTTAAAGCTAAATAATAGTTATCCATCCCAAACAAATGTAGTGAAATTTTAAATACTTTAATTTCTTACAGAAAAAGTGAATAGTCATCTTGGTAAATTTAAATAATTATTAAAATGGGGAATTTTGGTTTATTGCCTTTTTTTCTATTCCAGCTCTTTCTTTATATTTTTCACTTTTTACTGTGATATCTCTGCCTTAATGAAGTGCTTTTAAGAGCACAGATACCTGACACCTCACAGAAAAGTCTTTAAACTCAGACTACTCAAAGTAAATTGTTAATGTTATCATATTTCATTGACTCTACCTTGCCTGTGGTTTGTAAGGTACACTGTTATTTCATGTACTGTTAAGATAGAAGAAAATACTGCCAATCATTATTTATTTGTTTATTTATTTATTTTTAAAGGAACATTTATTTATTTATTTATTTATTGGCTGCATTGGGTCTTTGTTGCTGTGTGTGGGCTTTCCCTAGCTGTGGCAATTGGGGGCTACTCTGTTGCGGTGCGTGGGCTTCTTATTGCAGTGGCTTCTCTTGTGGCGGAGCATGGACTCTAAGTGCGCGGGCTTCAGTAGTTGTGGCACGTGTGCTCAGTAGTTGTCTGCCAATCATTTAAAAGATGAATACCAATATCATAAATGTGAAAATGTGAAAAGTATTTACTGTAGAATCTGTGAAATATAATAACATGTGTGGAAAGGGTGCTCTTATTATACCATAACATGTGGTGGCCCTGTACTTTGTTTTGTGACTCTTGTAAAAGAATGGAATGAAGGAAATGATTTGACTATTTCATGTTAAGAAGCTGATCAAATTTTGATTTTCACCTTGTTTTCTATAGTCCCTCTATGTTTATTATTTATATTCAGGAAACATTTTTACTACCTACTATGCACTAGCCATTGTGATAACAGTAGCTAACACACACACGCGCACACACACACACACACACACACACATCTGTCTTTTACTCTGTGCTGGTCACTATTTTGAGCACTTTATATATTGTCATTAACTAAATTTTATGCTATCCCTATGAGGTAGATACTATTTCTATATCCATTTTACCAAGAAGGAAACTGAGGCACAGAGAAGTCAAGTGACTTGACCAAGGTCATACAGCTAGTAAGTGGTGGAGCTAGGATTTGAATGTGGATTGTCTTAACTCCAGGGTCTGTGGTGTCAGCAGTATTCTTAGGCACATAAGGTGAATGACATATTGTGCCTTCTCTCAACACAGCTTACCAAGCAGTATGTGAGGGTGTATTGATAACTTTACATAAAATTATTCTTATATGTTTGGTAACAAATTTTTATTTGTGTTTTTAGGACATTCAGTCAGAAGAAGGCTGCTATTGAAAGAGAGTATGCACAGGTAAGCTTGGAAGTGGAGGTCCCCATCCTAGAATACCTCTTCTTTGGCTTAAGGGCAGATATGGTTGTTGGAGAGAAGTGTTGGCATCCCTGTATCCTCCTTTTCTTATTTTTGGTTCTCTCACTTTGATCCTCCTTTTACTCCATTTGAATCTTCAAATGAAGAGCTAATTTGCTTCTTACTACAAAGAATGTTGTGAACATTCTGGGAGAAGATAATAGTCACAATATTTGTAAAGTATTTACAAGTATAACTAATAGTACATTTTACAAGTATATATATTCATTCTCCCTTATATATCCCATACTCTGCAGTTTTATGAAAGGTTAATTATTTTTGTTCAGTCAGGTATTTATTTCTCATTAGGTCCCTGTTGATAGAGAATGGCGTGCTTTCAGTAGATGATACGGTGCTATTTATAGGGAAATTTAAGCATTTATTTTATTTTTTAAAAAATATTTATTTATTCATTCATTCATTCATTCATTCTGCACCGGGTCTTAGTTACGGCTTGCGGGATCTTTGTTGTGGCATGTGGGCTCTTAGTTGCAGCATGTGGACTTCTTAGTTGTGACATGCGCACTTCTTAGTTGCAGCATGTGGACTCTTAGTTGTGGCATGTAGGCTTCTTGGTTGTGGCATGCAGACTTCTTGGTTGCAGCATGCAGACTTCTTAGTTATGGCATGTGAACTCTCTGTTGTGGCAGGCATGAGGGATCTAGTTCCCCGACCAGGGATCGAACCTGGGCCCCCTTCATTGGGACCGTGGATTCTTACCCACTGGACCACTGGGGAAGTCCCATAAGCACTTATTTTAATTAGAATCTTATTTGCTCTCAGATAGCTAAATGTGCCAAGGAAAAATTATGTTTATATATCATTTTGTGAGTATGTAGGAATTAATAACTACCCATCCTTATACAAAAACAGTTTAACATAATTTGGAAAGTTTGGCCCTTGTAAGCAATTACTTTCCATGTGGAGTAGAATTCTAAAATTGATCCCCTCCCCCCAAAAAATCATAAAAGTAGTATTTGTTACAAAATTTAAAAATACAGGAGAGCACTAGAAGGAAAAATTAACACCCAGGAAATGCTGTACATGATAACCCCTGTTATCAGCATAATTTGTGTTGTTGCTGCTGCTATTATCAATATAAATAATAAAATTGGGGAATGATTTTATTTGTACTTTGTTAGGTTTTGATTTTAGTTTTATTCTGGTTTCTTTGTAGTTTGCCAGGTAGCTGTCTGCCTTTATTTTATTTTATAGTCTTAGAAAAGGAATTATCTATTTTTGAAAACTTAGATAGACTCAGTAATTCATTAATTCAGCTGTTAGTTATTGAGTGCTTATTATATATTAGGTGCTTTACATAATGAATAGCATTAGTTCTAACTTTAGTGCTGGACCTTTATTCTTTGCATATATAATAGATAATAGTATTGATAGCTAATATTGATTTAATCCCTACATTGTACCAGGCACTTTGCTGATAATTTTACATATATTATCTGGTTTAATTCTCGCAATAAACCTTTAAAATAGGGAGTTACTATTGCTGTTTACAGGTATGTTTTCATATAGTCCCTTTATAGATATGCTTCCATTGGGATCAGAGTATATGATCTGCTTTTAAAATTTAATACAGGGGGGCTTCGCTGGTGGCGCAGTGGTTGAGAGTCCCCCTGCCGATGCAGGGGACATGGGTTCGTGCCCCAGTCCGGGAAGATCCCACATGCCGTGGAGCGGCTGGGCCCGTGAGCCATGGCCGCTGAGCCTGCGCGTCTGGAGCCTATGCTCCGCAATGGGAGAGGCCACAGCAGTGAGAGGCCCGTGTACCGCAAAAAAAAAAAAAAAAAAAAATTAATACAGGGAATTCCCTGGTGGTCCAGTGGTTAGGACTCTGTGCTTTCACTGCCGAGGGGCCAGGTTCGATCCCTGGTCGGGGAGCTTAGATCCCAAAAGCCGTGTGGCCAAAAAAAAAAAAAAAAAAAAAAATTTTTTTAATACAAAGTGAAAATTTTTTCAAGACACATTCTTCTGTAACATATTGTAAAGTTTTAATAATCAAATAAATAGGACTGGTTCATGATTAAAAATATAAAATAGTACATTAAATTGTATGAAAAGTAGCAGTTCTCTGATGTAATGCCAGTCTTTTTCTTCAGAGAAAAGATTAAAAATGGATCCTGTTTTGGTTCTTTTGGTGATCTTTTCCATATCTTTAAATAATGTGCATAATTGATTCTTGATTTATCAACTCTAGACATTATTGCTTGATTACTACTTAATTAAATGAGAAATTAGCTTCTTAAGCCATTGCTTTCCAGCCTACTCTTTCCAATATAATTTGTCGCTATTTTAGTGCCTTTGCTACTTTTCTTCTTTTTTTTTTTAAAGGGAACTTTATTTTTCTTCTTTATTTCTTCCTTCCTTCCTTCCTTCTTTCCTTGGCTGCGTGGGGTCTTCCTTGCTGCGTGGGCCTTCATTAGTTGTGGTGAGTGGGGGCTGCTCTTCCTTGCAGTGTGCGGGCTTCTCATTGTGGTGGCTTCTTTTGTTGCGGAGCATGGGCTCTAGGCGCACGGGCTTCAGTAGTTGTGGCACGAGGGCTTCAGTAGTTGTGGCTTGCGGGCTGTAGAGCGCAGGCTCAGTAGTTGTGGCACGAGGCTTAGTTGCTCCGTGGCAGGTGGGATCTTCCCAGACCAGGGCTTGAACCCGTGTCTGCTGCATTGGCAGACGGATTCTTAACCACTGCGCTACCAGGGAAGCCCAGCTACTTTTCTAACTCTAAATGATCTACTTAGACTTCTATCTCTTCTGTTAAACACGCACACACATATGTTACATGTATAGATATATGTATTTATGTGTGTATACGTATACACACGATGCAGTTGAATTATATTTTACAAAGCAGTCAGATTTACTCTTGAAAATTTCTTTAAATGTCTGTCAGGTAAATTATATCTGGTTGTGTTTATATAATTCTGTATAATTATGCAAACTGTATAAGGTAGCTAATAGTAGATATTTCAAAATTTCGTATTCATAAAGTAGAATATTTCTTTGTCTCTCTGCTTTGGACAGTTGAGTACATTTATGGAGAGCCAGTTTTCTGACTCTTCTTGTTATTTGTCATATTTGCCTTTTAGATGATATTTTTCAGTGTTTTCCCAGTTAATTTTTCAATTTATTTTCTTTTTAATTTATTTATTTATTATTTTTGGCTGCATTGGGTCTTTGTTGCTGCGCACGGGCTTTCTCTAGTTGCAGCGAGTGGGGGCTGCTCTTCGTTGCAGTGTGTGGGCTTCTCATTGCAGTGGCTTCTCTTGTTGTGGAGCATGAGCTCTAGGCATGCAGGCTTCAGTAGTTGTGGCTTGTGGGCTTCAGTAGTTGTGGCTCATGGGCTCTAGAGCGCAGGCTCCGTAGTTGTGGCGCATGGGCTTAGTTGTGGCGCATGGGCTTAGTTGCTCTGCGGCATATGGGATCTTCCCAGACCAGGGATCAAACCCGTGTTACCTGCATTGGCAGGCGGATTCTTAACCACTGCGCCACCAGGGAAGCCCCTGAATAACTTTCAGATTCAGAGCCATTAATTTCCTTGTTTTTCCATACTGTATTGCCTCTCTACCACTTAGTGCATTAGAAAGCAGCATATCTTTCTTTCTTTCTTTTTTTTTTTTTTTTGCGATACGTGGGCCTCTCACTGCTGTGGCCTCCCCCGCTGCGGAGCACAGGCTCCGGACGCGCAGGCTTAACGGCCATGGCTCACGGGTCCAGCCGCTCCGCGGCATGTGGGATCTTCCCGGACCAGGGCACAAACCTGTGTCCCCTTCATCGGCAGGCGGACTCTCAACCAGTGCGCCACCAGGGAAGCCCGAAAGCAGCATTTCTTGACAGAGTCTCCCAGTATTTCCTCCAGGAGTTTTTCCTCTTTGCTGATACCACTCTCTAAATTTTCATGCAGAAAAGTTTCTTGATCTTAGATGGTGTCAATGGAAGGTTTTCTGACAATGATTAGATAGTACTTAAATGTTTGTTGTTGGAAATGTGTAGGAGTTCATTGTTTCCTCAAGCCACCAAATTCTGTTGTATCCTGACAGCAGTTAAGGGACGTTCTCAATGGTTAGATGCATCCTGATTTCAGAGATCTTAAAATGTTAAAAAAAATGTATTTTGTTAATAGAATTGATGAGATATGTTCTTTTTTCCCCCCAGGCTCTGTAGAGATTTCATTGTTTGAAAAAAAGTTGAAACTTGCAGGGGGGCATTAAAAAAAGGATACTCCTAATGGCTTCTTTCTTTCGTAGACTGAGGAATGTGTTGCAAAGTAAAATATTCATAATATTTTATATATATATATGTATAAAAAATGTAATATATCCATATTGAGCTTTTTTGTGTGTGTGGGAAAAGGTATCTAATTGCCGTTTTTGTATTTATTGCCCTAGCCACTAACTACATATTTTTCAATTTATGGACAAGAAGTGGGATACTAATTCAAGGAAAGGCGTTTTCAGTCTGAAATACAACAAATTAATGCTAATGGGAAGATTACTTGACTTCTCTTACCTTTTTTCCCCTTCAATTTTGAATGGAGAATGATAACCATTCTTTCTTCCCTTCTTCTCAGCTAGTTCTGGAGACCAGATGCACTGGTCTCCAGAAATGAAGACTTCCCAGTCTATGTTTACACGTATAAGAAATATGAAAATAGTTCCCAATCTATGATAAGATGGTCCTTTGTGTTCTTATTGTGATAGTTTTCCTTTTTTGTTTGCAAATTGTTGTAACCTAGCTTTGCTAGATAATAGATTTCCATATTAGAAAGGGAGTGATGAATTAATTATGGGGATCTTTGCATATAATACTAGATAATCCAAGTCCCATTTTTCTGGGAAAGGGTATAAGGTAAGGTAGTTGGAGGATCTTCTTCCCTTTGGAAAAGCACTGTAAAAACTCTGCCAATACGAGAACGTTTACTGTTTCATCAGGGTAACTACTTAACCTTTTTATTATGCCAGGTTTTTTTTTAGCTGTCTTTTTTTTTTTTTTTTTTTTTTTTTTGGCTGCGTTGGGTCTTCATTGCTGTGCACAGGCTTTCTCTAGTTGTAGTGAGCGGGGGATACTCTTCATTGTGGTGCACGTTCTTCTCACTGTGGTGGCTTCTCTTGTTGCGGAGCACAGGCTCTAGATGAATGGGCTTCAGTAGCTGTGGCACACAGGCTCAGTAGTTGTGGCTTGCGAGCTCTAGAGCGCAGGCTTAGTAGTTGGGGCGCATGGGCTTAGTTGCTCCGTGACATGTGGGATCTTCCCAGACCAGGGCTCGAACCCATGTCCCCTGCATTGGCAGGCAGATTCTTAACCAGTGCGCCACCAGGGAAGCCCAAGCTGTCCTTAAAAGTCTTTGTAAAAGCTTACAACCACAGCTCAGATTTTGTACTAGAAATTCATGCAATAGGATCAACTTTATGGAAATTTTCTTTATAACCCAAGTTATCTAGAATGTATCTATAATAAGAATCAATAACAGTTATTATCTTAAGCCATAGAGGTTTACAAAGTGAAATTTCCATATGTTAGCCAGCTTTAGATTTTGTAATTTTTACTGAATTGAATTGAAATATGAAGAGAAATTTTGACCTAATTACATTTCCTGTAACTTTTTATTTGAAAAAACTTCAAATCTGTGGAAAAGTTGACAGAATAATATACTGAAGAATGGTCAATTTCCTCTATATTAACCAATTATTAACATTTTGCCCCATTTACATTATGTAGCTACACTTTTTTTCTGAGCTGGACAGTTTGAAAGTAAGTTATAGCTATCATGAGACTTTTCATCCATTTACTTTACTTTGCATCTTCTGAGAACAAGATCATTTTCCAAAATAACTAATGTCATTATCATATCCAAGATAATGAATAATAATTCTATAATATCATTTAATATGTAGTTTGTATTCACATTTCCTCATTTATTCCCAAAGTGTCTTTTATAGCTGTTTTTCCAAGATCCAGTTAAGGTTTACACATTGTGTTTGGTGTCTCTTGATTTTATTTAGAATATTTCTTTCACCTTTTTTGTTTTTCACGACATTGACTTTTTGAAAAATCTGGTCATTTTTCTTTTTTTAAAAATTACATTATTATTGACTGTATTCCTCAACTGTACATTTCATGCCCATGACTCATTTATTTTGTAACTGGACGTTTGCACCGTTTAATTTCTCTCACCTATTTTACTCAGCTGGTCATTTGTCTTGTAGGAAGTTTTTTCTAATTGTCCAGGTTTTTTCTTCGTGATTAGATCTAGGTTAAATTTTTAGCAAAAATACTACATAGGTGATGTTGGACCTAATAAGATTTTATGGTTTGTTTTGGCGAGTCTGATAGATTAGGACATATCACCGATATTGCCGTTTTCAAGCCTGATTGAATCTTTAACAGTGATAGTAGATTTTTATCATTTATCAGTTTTCAGAATTATCTCGAGCCATTTCTGTTTTACTGTTTTTTTGCTATATCACATTTTGCTGGTGCTCTAAAAAAAAAGATTTGTTACATTAAAAGTATTTGGTGAGGCATAATTAAAGAAAAATTAAACATTTGAGAATTTGGTTTAATTTTAACTGATACATTTTAGTTTAAGTTATTAAAGTTTTTAAAATGTCAAAGCCTGTATATTCTTAACTTACATTTGTACACATTTAAAAATCAACTGAAAATCAGAACATTTGTCATTATTGTGGGAATTTCCTTCAGAGAGTCTGCTAGTTGTTAAATTGAAAGTATGTGAAACACTTATGTTACCAACTGTCTAACTGTCTAATGTTAGATAATGACACCAGTATAAGCTTCCTTTTGGGGACGTTCCATAGTTTTGGCTATTATTTGTTGTTGGTACATCATCTAAATAGTCAAAACTATTTAAATAGCTTTAAAAGAAATGGAATCACAATTTATGTGAACAGTTGCTTTGAATTTTTAATTTCCTCTATCAACTTTACCAATTTTAAAAGTCTTGAAATATATAGTAGTTGTGTTTTGGTTTCTTTTTGCTATCTAATATTAATATTTAATATTCTTTTAAGTATTTTAATATTTTGGTTCGTCTCTGTCAGGAGCTTAATCGTGTGAATATTGATATTTCCTTAGTTAGACCATAAGATGAATGGAATCTATACTCTAGCAGGACTTACTCCACTTAATTTTTTTATAAAAGTATTATTTTAAAATTAGTTTATTTTAAGATATACCATGTTTCATGTGTTGAGAAAATACTTTGAGCACTCTTCTAGGTACTGTGGCTATAGCACTGTCCAAAAAAGAAGAAAAAAAAAGTTCTAGCACTTACAGAACTTATATTCTATGGTTGTATATTGTCTTCCGATTAAATATATTAAATTCTTTCTTGTCAGGGAATTCCCTGGCGGTTCAGTGGTTAGGACTCTGCACTTTCACTGCCGAGTGCCTGGGTTCGATTCCTGGTTGGGGAACTAAAATCAGCACGGCCAAAAACATAATAATAAAATTAAAGAATAAAAAAAATTTTTAAATAAGTTAAAAATTCTTTCTCTTCAAAGCCACTGATGTGGCATTATAGTCAACTGAAAAGAATGACCTTTATAGAATTATTACTTGTGGTATGTTGTCATCCTCTACACAAAGAATTGATGAGCCAAAAAGGTTGAGTATTATTTGTGAGATTTAGAGATCATACAGATGAGCTATCCCAATAAAAAAATATCACAAAGGAAAAGAATTTAAGTGGGACTGATCAGATGACAGCAACTTGAAAAATAGTACCTCAAGTATATGCACACTAAACTTGTAATACATTTTTAGGGAGTTAGAAGAAAGAAAGAAAATAATACTATGTATCCCTGTTTACACTTGAAGGGATTTGAGCCCTGAACTTTTTCAAGTTTCTTGGTACTTTCAGTTTCCTACAAGAGTATTAATGTTTTATGTATTAATGTTTATTAATGGTTTGTGAAATTCCAAAAATAATAGATAATAGATGTATTATTCAAAAATAATAGTTGTATTGCATATCTATTTATACAAACAGAGCAAATGAATCTCTGAAAACACAGAAGCCATATGAGTCACTAAACAACATTAAGTATTAGTGTAAAATTTAGTCTGGCTTTTGACTGTAGTTAGCTAACCACTGAGGTATTGGTAAAATCATTTGCAGTACTCAAACTGAAATTGCTAAAGGCAAGTTCTGTGTGTTAATATACTTACTGTAGACTTTGGCAGAATGCTGCTAGTGAAGGAAGGATACAAAAGGTTACTGTGGCTGGAGAGAAAGAGCAGGAAAAGATTGTGGACTTTAAGGGTGGCTCCTTGTCTGAGGACAAACACAGAGCAAACACAGGCACCCTGTCAAAAAGCCTGTGGTTATCACCACAGTCCTACCTCAAGTGTAACTTTTTGCTATTTTTATTCTTTTAAGAAATAAATTTATGAAGAGTTGGGAATACTACCCAAGAAGTTAGTGTTGTGTATATGTGGCAGGGTTCTTTTTTGGTAAATTTCATCAGCATAAAAGTTTACAATGTAACTTATTTTAGCTGTGTACACCTAGCTTTCTGGACATTGCTATTAAAGAAGCATTGGTAAAATTATTTGCAATGGTGGACTGTATACTTGGAGTTTTCTATTTTGCCAGTCTTGTCCTGTAAAACAATAAGGATAACTACCTTGAGAGAAAGTTGAGGGTTGTTTTCTGTGTTCATGTTGATACTTATGTTTTTAAATTATTTTATTTTATTTTTGAGCTCCTTAGCTTGCAACAATGGTTAGAAATAAATTTTGGGAGAAAAGCAGTCTGATTTTTTTCCTCAAAATACTTGATATACATAGTTTGATTTTTAAAGTTTTAAAAACTGTTGAAAGAAGCACTGGTGGATTTGAGTAAATGTTAGTATTCTTGGGCATGTAGATTTGCTAGTTTTGTCTTCTTTTTTGAAACTTTGTTATATTTAGTTTTATTATCTTGCTTGTTATTTGGCTCTGCTCCCATATGTAATTGAGGAATTATATGCAAAATATACTTTTTAAAATTTATTTTTTATTTTGTTGAAGTACAGTTGATTTACAATATTGTATTAGTTTCAGGTATACATACAACATAGTGATTCAGTGTTTTGCACATTATATTCCATTATAGGTTATTACAAGATATTAGGTATAATTCCCTGTGCTGTACAGTAAATCATTGTTGCTTCTCCAGTTTATGTAGTTTGTTAATTTCATACCCCTAATTTGTTCCTCCTTCCTTTCCTCTTCCCTTTGGTAACCACAAGTTTGTTTTCTATATCTGTGAGTCTTTCTGTTTGGCATATACGTCTATTTGTATTATTTTTTAGATTCTACATATAATTGATATCATATAGTATTTGTCTTTCTCTGTCTGACATTTCACTAAGCATTATATTCTCTAGTTATGTCCACATTGCTGCAAATGGCAGTATTTCATTCTTTTTTATGGCTGAGTTAATATTCCACTGTGTGTGTGTGTGTGTGTGTGTGTGTGTGTGTGTGTGTGTGTGTATCTCACATCTTCTTAACCCAGTTGTCTGTTGATGGGCACTTGGGTTGCTTCCATGTCATCATGGCTGTTGTAAATAGTGCTGCTATGAATATTGGGATGCATGTATCTTTTCGAATTAGTGTTTTCCTTTTTTCCTGATACAGACCCAAGAGTGGAATTGTTGGATCATGTGGTAGTTCTATTTTTAGTTCTTTAAGGAACCTCTGTACTGTTTTCCATAGTGGCTGCACCAATTTACATTCCCACCAACAGTGTAGAAGGGCTCTCTTTTCTCCACGTTCTCTCCAACATTTGTTATTTGTAGACTTTTAATGATAGCCATTCTAACAGGTGTGAGGTGACACCTCATTGTGTTTTTGATTTGCATTTCTCTAATAGTTAGCAATGTTGAGCATTTTTTCATGTGCCTGTTAGCTATTTGTATGTCTGCTTAGGAAAAATGTCTATTCAAGTCTTCTGCTCATGTTTTGATTGGGTTGTTTGTTTTTTTGATATTGAGTTATGTGAGCTTTTTTCTTTTTGCGGTACGCGGGCCTCTCACTGTTGTGGCCTCTCCCGTTGCAGAGCACAGGCTCTGGACGCGCAGGCTCAGCGGCCATGGCTCATGGGCCCAGCTGCTCCGCAGCATGTGGGATCTTCCCGGACCAGGGCACGAACCTGTGTCCCCTGCATCGGCAGGCGGACTCTCAACCACTGTGCCACCAGGGAAGCCCTGTGAGCTGTTTTTATATTTTGGATATTAACCACTCATCAGTTGCATCATTTGGAAATATTTTTTCCCATTCAGTAGGTTGTCTTTTTGTTTTGTCCGTGGTTTCCTTTGCTGTGCAGAAGCTATTATGTTTAATTAGGTCCTATTTGTTTTTGCTTTTATTTCTTTTGTCAGGCATTATTTCTTCAAATATTCTCTCTGCCCTTTTCTCTTTTCTCCTTCTGGGATTCCCACAATGCATAATTAGTCTGCTTGATAGTATCACACACTTTCCTTAGGCTCTTTTTGCTTTTCTTCAATCCTTTTTTCTTTCTCGTCCTCAGACTTGACAGTTTTCATTGTCCTGTCTTCAAGTTCACTGATTCTTCTGTTTGCCCAAATTTGCCATTGAATTCCTTCAGTGAAATTTTCATTTCAGTTATTGCACTTTACAGCTATAAAAATTGTTTGGTTTCTTTTTTAGATTTTTCCATTTCTTTATTGATATTTCCATTTTGTTCACATGTTGTTTTCTTGACTTCCTCCACATCTTCCTATAGTTCTTTGAGCATCCTTAAAGTCTTTGTCTAGTTTGTCTGCCATAAGTTCTTTCTCAGGGACAGTGTCAGTTGATTTATTTTTTTTCCTCTGAATGAGCCATACTTTCTTGTGTCTTTGTATGCCCTGTGATCTTTTTTGTTGTTGTTGTTGAACGCTAGATATTTGAATTTAATAATGTGGTAACTCTGGAAATCAGATTCTCCCCTTTCCGAAGGGTTTGGTGTTTTTTGTTTTTTTTTTCTTTTTGATTGTCATAGTTTGTCTCTGTGCCAAGTATCAGCCTGAGGTATAAACTTAAGTCATTCTCAGGTTTTTTCTGAGCCTTTCTCTGTACATGCATGGTCACTTTCTAATTTTCCCTTTATATGTAGTAGTTTTTGAATTTTCTAGTCTTTAATGTCTGGCTCCTTAAAGGGAAAAAGTGAAAAATGACAGGAGGGAAAAGGGTGCTATTCCCTTATATTCCGTCAAAATCACTTCATCTGGAGGTGGAGGTGCTTTCAGCAGTGGGGGAGGGGGTAGGTTACTTAAACAAGAATGGCTGCCTGCCTCTTTGTCTGCATCTCTGTGATCAGAAGCGGCAATCAGCAGTCAGAACAGAGATCACTGATATTTAGAGTACAGTGTCTTTTTTGCCCATCCTCGTTCTTGCAAGTTATGTGCAGGGTGCTTCAGGAACATGTAACACAAGCTGAGCTGCCTGCCATGTGCCAGGAGTAAAGGATGGATAGCTGCTACTGTGTGAAGAATTGAAATTGACTGGAAAAAACCCTGCAATTTACCCATCCACATCTTCCCCTGGAAGTTGCTAACCTTCAAGGTCTTCAGAGTTCCAAAATAGTTACAGCAGATAGGTTCTACCAGAACAGTTGTTGTGTAGGTAGGGAGACTGATTCCTGGTGCTTCCTACTCCATCATTTTTCCAGAATCCTCCTCCCATTGTCTTCTTTTTAACCTAGAGTCTAATGTGCTTCTGACTTCAATCCTGATCATAGCTTCACTTTCTGGTCCAGGGAGATGATTACCTCATTTTGATGCCCATCTTTGTCTTATTGGTTTTCTCCTTTAATTTTTTAATTTCTCATATATATTTTGAGTGGGGTGGGCAAACATTGCATCAGAGCATGAATTTATTGTATGATCTTCACTTAAAGTCTTTCTTTTTTTAAAAATAAATTTATTTTATTTATTTACTTTTGGCTGCATTGGGTCTTCGTTGCTGGGCGTGGGCTTTCCTAGTTGCGGAGAGCGGGGGCTACTCTTCATTGCAGTGTGCGGGCTTCTCATTGTGGTTACTTCTCTTGCTGTGGTGCTAGCATGGGCTCTAGGCACGCAGGCTTCAGTAGTTGTGGCGCACAAACTTAGTTGCTCCGTGGCATGTGGGATCTTCCCTGACCAGGGCTTGAACTCGTGTCCCTTGCATTGGCAGGCAGATTCTTAACCACTGCGACACCAGGGAAGCCCTAAAGTCTTTCTTAGATAGTATTTATGGCTCCCTTTGCCTCTGGCATTGTATGGTATATTGTTGCCCATTTTTCCTGGAAAACTTTCTGACTGGAATGTATTCCCTCATTGCCTTTGAGTAGGAGCACAGGAAAAACAAAACAGTGCTATCCTGGGTATTTTTCCACACCCTTGGTATTAGAAAGATCAGGATGTCTCAAAATAAATCATGAGTTCTTGGGATTTTATGTTTGAATTTACTGTTGACAGAGAATAGTAAGAAATGTGTACAAATTAAGACATGAATAGTGCCTC
>NW_006773138.1:417313-509231 GCF_000442215.2 Lipotes vexillifer | reverse complement strand
CGCTAGATTTGGTATAATTAGATTTTTTAGATTTTTGGTTAAAAGTCTCCCTTGTACATGTATTATTTTCCTTGAGGTTTAACTTTAACTAGTGATTACATTTGCATTCATTTAATGAATTTTTCAAAAAATTATTAACTCCTTTTTCAGTAATACAGACACAGAGGTTAGAGCTAGGCTTTGAGTGGTGTTATATTTGATCAGGGTGTATTCCACCTAGTTTTTTAAAAAAACCTTTTAGTAAGGATAGTGGGTATACCAGGACAATATACAATTTGCTTTGCTTGTTTAAATAGGAATATTTTTTAAGCTTTTTTTCTTTCTTTCTTTTTGGCTGTGTTGGGTCTTTGTTGCTGAGTTTTATTTATTTATTTTTGGCTTCATTGGGTCTTCGTTGCTGCATGTGGGCTTTATCTAGTTGTGGCCAGTGGGGGCTGCTCTTCGTTGTGGTGTGCGGGCTTCTCATTGCAGTGGCTTCTCTTGTTGTGGAGCAGGGCTCTAGGCACCTGGGCTCAGTAGTTGTGGCTGGTGGGCTCTAGATCGCAGGCTCAGTAGTTGTGGTGCATGGGCTTAGTTGCTCCATGGCATGTGGGATCTTCCCAGACCAGGGCTCGAACACGTGTCCCCTGCATTGGCAGGCGGATTCCCAACCACTGTGCCACCAGGGAAGTCCCAGGAATATTTTTTGATGCTATCATAAATGAGACTGTTTTCTTGATTTCCTCTTTGTATAGAGTGTTGTTATAGAGAAGCACAACTGTTTTTTGTATGTTGATTTTTATATTCTGCAACTTTACTAAATTCATTTATTCTGATTTTTCTTTTAATAGAGTCTTTAGGGTTTTCTGCATATGAAATTATGTATTTGTAAACAAAGATAATTTTACTTTTTCCTTTCTGATTAGGATGCCTTTTATTTATTCTTGTCTGATTGCTCTTGCTAGTACTTTCAGCACTATGTTGAATAGAAGTGGCAAGAGTGGGGACCTCATGTATTGTAAGTTGTGTATATAACTTTTTATCATGTTTTGTACTAGTAGTCTTAAAGTCAAGAATCTAGTCAGTTTGATTTTTAGGTGATTGAGGGGCAGATTTGTGATGACATCCAGTTATACCAGTGTTACATTGAGATGTTACATCTGAGATTGTCCATTTTAAACTGAATATTGGTATATGTAGTATACTACGTAATGCCTGATTTTTAGAGCCCTTTATGCAGTAATAACCTCAGGTCTTAATGCCAAGTTGCTATGGCATAAGCCTGACTGGTTTTATGACATTAGAAAAAACTGTTGCAAAACTTTTAAAGAATGCAGAATTGGCAGTCCTGGTGGCTCAGTGCCTCATGCCCCTCTTAGCTCACTGAAAGGCTGAGGGATTCTCATTCCTGGTATAGCTGTGGGGGTGCAGTACATTATTTGGGAAGCTCTGATTTAAAGCTAGTAGAGAGACATGGAATGGATCCTCCTTCAGAGCCTCCAGAAAGGAACCAAGCCTGCTGACACTTTTATTTCAGACTTCTAGTCACCAGAACTGTGGAAGAATATGTTTCTCTTGTTTTAAACCACCTAGTTTGTGGTACTTTGGTACAGCAGCCCTGGGAAATGGATACAGTAACCAACTATAATTTTCCTATTCAAATACTAATTTGAGCTTCTTGATGTAGCTACATGTATAAATATGATTGAAAAGAGGATCTTCTCCCTCCTAAGTTATGATAACCATAGTTTTTGGAGTACTAAGTATATGTTAGACATAATTATTTTATTTAAATTCTTATAATAAACACTGTAAGATACTGGCTATTATACCTACTTTTAAAATAAAGACACCGAGGCTCAGAAAGGACACCCCTCACACAGTCTGAATGTTGGTGTCTGACCAAAAGCCTGTGTTTTCTTTCCTCTCTCACTGTTTCTGTATGTACTTACAGAGGTCAGTTTCCGTTGGTGTTTATAGATTTTCTTGTGTAACTCACAATTAACTTTTTTATAATCTAGACAAATAAAAAATGATGGTCTCTTAAATGTACCAACCTTTTCCAAAGGTTCTGAGTTCTGTATAATTTTAGTATTTGTTTGAATTTCTTATTTTCAGCCAAGGGTCAGAGTATAGAACCAATTTATTTCATTCTATTATATCATTCTGTTACTTTGGGATCATTGAATAGCTAAAACCAGTAGGTACCAAAAATTTCTCATGGGAGGTTCAGGAACCTTTAGAGTTATGTCTAGAGAATCAGAATGATTAGATATCCATTCTTGTTTATTAATAGCTTTAAATAGATCATTCAGAACAAATAGTTAGTAGTCGATTTTTATTTAAGAGAGCCCCCCAAATGTAGGGACTGCCAGTAAAGACTAACATAATTGAAAGGATATCATCTATCCCATTTATGATGACTGATCATAGAGAAAATCAAACCTATTATCTATCTTCAGTGGAAGGAGATGACATAGTCCTGAACATGATGGTTTTGTGCTCATGTTTGATTACAGATAATTTTTGGGGAGAGGTTGTGACATTGCCGAGTAAATATTGAAACACTGCAGGGATCAAATGCATACTTGACAGTGCAGGGATCAAATGCATACTTGTGCAGCTTCTCCATTCAATCCCTTTTCAAAACAGTATTTATTAATAGTGTAGTTCGACTAACACTGAGGACCTACCATGTGGCAGGTGCTGTTAGGTGGTGAGGATATCATTAATAAAATTAGAATATTTCCTTTTCAGATACAAGTTTTTTATATTGGTAATGGAAAGTAACATTTTAATTGGGCTGGGGGAAGATAAAATAAAAACTATTTGCAGGCTTCTCTGGTGGTGCAGTGGTTAAGAATCCACCTGCCAGTGCAGGGGACAGGGGTTCAGGCCCTGGTCCGGGAAGATCCCACATGCCACGGAGCACCTAAGCCCCTGCGCCACAACTACTGAGCCTGCGCTCTAGAGCCCATGAGCCACAACTACTGAAGCTGGCGTGCTTAGAGCCTGTGCTCCACAACAAGAGAAGCCACTGCAATGAGAAGCCCGTGCAGCGCAACAAAGAGTAGCCCCGACTCGCCGCAACTAGAGAAAGCCTGCGCACAGCAATGAAGATCCAACGCAGCCAAAAATAATAAATAAATTAAAAAAAAAACTATTTGCAAATGTTATAAAAGTGCAATTTTAAAAAATGGTATATATAGGTAGATAATTTACTTGATATTATACATAGTTTAAGCTTTAGAACTAAAAAGGAGGGGGCATGCCTTCTAGGATATTATAAAACCTGAAAAAAGAGAAGCAGTCTCTGCAAAATGAAATATTTTTATTCATTTGTAGTTATTAATAGGAATAATATAGCACTGGTTACTTTTTTTTTAACATCTTTATTGGAGTATTATTGCTTTACAATGGTGTGTTAGTTTCTGCTGTATGACAAAGTGAATCAGCTATATGTATACATATATCCCCATATTCCCTCCCTCTGGCATCTCCCTCCCACCTTCCCTATCCCACCCCTCTAGGTGGTCACAAATCTTCAAGCTGATCTCCCTGTGCTATGCGGCTGCTTCCCACTAGCTATCTATTTTACATTTGGTAGTGTATATATGTCCCTGCCACTCTGTCCCTTCATCCCAGCTTACCCTTCCCCCTCCCCGTGTCCTCCAGTCCATTCTGTACATCTGCGTCTTTATTCCTGACCTGTCCCTATGTTCTTCAGAGCACTGGTTACTTTGTGATGGAATTTAATTGCTGTGTTGTTACATTCCTCTTAAAAGTAAAAAGGACATGGTTGCTGTCTTTGAGTAAGTCTTAGTCTAATGGAGAAATAGACCCATAAGCAAATGAAACTAGCTCACCTAGTTTTGCGAAGGAGAATCATTATTCATCGTCAAATAAATGCATATCTAATGCTCCTCAGTAGAGCACTGCTTCATAGTATTGCCCACATGAGAGAAGCTTCAGCACTTTAAATCATCAGGTGAGTTTGAATTTGGGATTCATATCTGAAATCACTTTTTATCTTTCATTTCAATGTGCATGTTATGTTATTTACAATCAACAATTACATAGGTCTGTTGTTTGTTGTATCTGAACATCAGTTGTTCTGTAATAGGACTGCCTGTCTCTTTGATGCACTCTATACAGCCTGCAGAGTGACATTTGAATAAGCAGTATAGCCTATGTTTTAAATCAGCTGGTCCCAAAGAATTTACAAATTGGGTGAAACGCCATCCAAGCGTTTAATGTGATGTACGGGAAAAATATGAACAGAAATTTAATTTTATAAACTGCCATTACTCTAGCATAAATAGTTGCTCTTTCTAATTCTCTAAGTTGGTTTGCTTTATGGATTTTCTGAGAGAGCAGGAGGTAATCTAATGCTTTTACTTTAAAAGAGGGAACCGTAACACTGTCCAGGAAGCATTCCATGATAGCACTCATACCTCACTTCCCCACCTATAGAGTCCTTAAATACAGGGTTATATTTCCCTTGTGATTTATTTCTAGCACTTAGTACAATATCTGGCACATTATACGTGCTTAAATAACATCTGATGCATGAAGAATGCTTTTTTCATGTGTGCTATGTTAGAAATTACAATTCAGAGTAAGAATCAATAAAATGTTATTCTTAAACTGAGAAAGTGGTATTAGTAGAGGGAAATAGAAGCATGTCTTTTGACTAATAATTGAGAGCTACAGGTGGCTCATGTGGTATAAATTACTGCTTTATCTTCTCAGAAATTAATCATTTAATGAAGTTTACATTTAAATAGTTTGCAAAAACTTATTTCTCATAGTAGGATTAAACTTTTACATCCATTTAATGACACTTGCCTTTGACTTTTAGAGTATTATATGTATGTAATTAGCAGAGTTATATATATATATAATTTAGCAGTATTATATGTGTGTAATTTAGCAGAATTATACTCTTAGTCTTCATGCACTAATAAATGTAAACTAAACATTGATTCAAGGAGTATTCGTTTTTATTGAACTGCTGTTAATGTTATTAACTGTTATTTTAATGAACAGTTATTCAAATATTTTTTTAGTGGCTTTAGAACTTGGTGAATTTTTGCATATGAGCAAGTGGTTTCTTAAATCAGTTTTTCAGGGTAGCTGCAAAGATAAGTAAAACTTGATTCATATCCTCAAAGGATTTATAATGTAGGATAAAACAGATATGTAAATGAGTATAGTATAAGGTAAAATCAGGTGGTTTCCAAATCACAGTTGTATTCAGCAAGATTATAAGCAGAAACAATACATACTAGTAGTGAATGATGAGAGAAGACTGGATAAGGCATTCACTGTCAATTACTGTTGGAATAAGATACTCCAGTTCTTAAAGTGAGGTTCCCTTTGTCCTGTTTGGCTCAGTTCTTAAGAACTAGGGCCTATTTTCAGTGTTTTTAGATTTTGTGAATTAGAAATCTTGACTATTTGCTAAGGATGGGTCTCTGGAGGATAAGAATTTTCTAAATGAAGAGTATAGCCTGATGGTTAAGAGTATGGTTTGAATTCCACCTCTGTCACTTATTAGCTGTATAACCTTGGGCGGTTTACTTAACCCTCAGTGCTTCAGTTTACTGATCTATAAAATAGTATGATGATGAGGATAATAATAATAATACCATGGGGCTTCCCTGGTGGCGCAGTGCTTGAGAGTCCGCCTGCCAATGCAGGAGACGCGGGTTCGTGCCCCGTTTCGGGAAGATCCCACATGCCGCGGAGCGGCTGGGCCCGTGAGCCATGGCTGCTGAGCCTGCGCGTCCGGAGCCTGTGCTCCGCAAATGGGAGAGGCCACAACAGTGAGAGGCCCGCATAACGCAAGAAAAAAATAAATAAATAAAAAAAAAATAATACCATGTAGGGTGGTCATTTGTCTTTATTTCTTATTAGAATATGCTTTCTCAGGGATAGACACTTCATAGCAGAATAAATGGCTGGAGAGTCTGAGATAAACAGGACACTGTCCATGTGCGTGCGTGCTCACGCATAGACTAAGACTCCAGTTGTAGTGCAGTGAGATTAGAACTATACTGAAAATAAGAGCAGGGAAACTGAGCGTTTTAGAGTAGGTTTTTAATCTAGAATTTTTAATCTATTGCAGGTTTCATTCAGGGAGAGATTTTTTTTTTTTTTTTTTTTTTTTTTTTTTTTTAAGACAACATTGACTTTTACGTTTGGAACAGTTCTGGAATTCTAAAAGCCTGGATGTTAGTTACCTAAGTACCTTCTCTGATTTTTAAAATATTTTCTCTGACTCCTTAAAAATGATCAGTGCAAAATTAATGAGACCCCCCCCTTTCTTCTATTTAATTTTCCATTATTCTCTGTGTGCTGTTAACTAATTCTCTATTTCTGTGTTTTCAATTCAAATCATTTATTTTTATTTTTATTTTTTGTGGTATGCGGGCCTCTCACTGTTGTGGCCTCTCCCGTTGCGGAGCACAGGCTCCGGATGCACAGGCTCAGTGGCCATGGCTCATGGGCCCAGCCGCTCTGCGGCATGTGGGATCTTCCCGGACCAGGGCATGAACCCTTGTCCCCTGCATCGGCAGGCGGACTCTCAACCACTGCGCCACCAGGGAAGCCCAATTCAAATCATTTAATCTGTACTTGTGAATAAAATTGGGCTCATTTCAAATCTTTCTTTGTAGCCAGGTATTTTGTAGTCACTAAATTTTTCAACTAATATACTGAAAGGATGTTAAAATGTTAATATGCTTTATATTGTTCCCTTTTATTATTAATACATCTAAACATACAGCAAAGTTGAAAGAGTATAACAGTTAATACCCATATACCCACCACCTACATTCTACCATTAACATTGAGTATACTTGCTTTATCACATATCCATCCATATTTTGATCATTGTATCATTCAATATTCCATTTTATTTTTGGTGTGTTTCAAAGTAAATTGCAGACATCAGGACACTTCCCTCTAAATACCTCAAGTGTGCTTTGTTTTTGAAAGATCTATTTTTTTCCCTTTTTTGTTTTGTTCAGAGTTGATGTTTTAATACTTTTTATTTTCTATTTATATGCTTTATTTTAATTTTGGACTGAACTCACTGCAGTTAATTCTGTTACTAAGACTTCTCATTATTAATGCTCAAAATTAGATTTACTTTTTTTTTGGTTTGGATTTTTTGTAGTCATGTAAGTAAATTTTCTTAAATATTTTTGGCTTATATAATTATAGCATTTTTACCCTATAGTTTCCAATACCTTAGGATATGATTGCTGATACAAGTTTTGAAGTTAAGTTCTCCATACCATTAGACATTAAAAGCATTTCTTGTTTTTAAACTAGGTAGAAGATCTCAACTAGCTTATGAACTGTTTTTAGCCAAGAATTGTATATCATCTTTCCTTATGGCTTGTAATTTCTTGAAAGGAAGAACTCAAATATTCGTTGATATATTGACTCTATGATATCAATGCTCAAGATATTCTGGGCACTGTTGTTCTAGAGTTGAAAGTTTAAAAACAAATCCTAACATATTTTTCAGCAACTTTCAAGAATTATATTCATTATATATGTGGTGTATATTATAATGGAATTCAAAAAATCATAATAGGAAATTGTTCAAGAAGTATGTAATAGTGAGGCATTGTTCTCAGAATAACAGGATATCCTTCTATTTTATAGACTTTGCATTTCCAGCCTATAGAAGAATATAATGACCTACTCTAGGCATAACTTTTTACAAAAATAGTTTTATTATTTTAAAATAATTGAACCTTGGACATTGAATTGGATAACTATTATAGATTAACTTGTTATTTTAGAATTGGATTCCAAGTAACAAATAAAATCCAAAGCACATCAAACTAAAATGATCTCTTCTGCTGTTTTCATTGTTGCTTCTTGAAATCTATATAGGATATCATTTTTTGAAAGTGTTCAAAGTGCAGTTAGATAAAAATTATAACAGAAGAAGGTCATTTTTCCCTCTGATCCACACACAGATGCACTCCTATAGTTGGAATTCTTGTTTGTCTGGCTTGAAGATTCTTTTGGGTCTTCCAGATTT
Organism: Lipotes vexillifer; assembly: GCF_000442215.2. Taxonomy (NCBI): domain Eukaryota; kingdom Metazoa; phylum Chordata; class Mammalia; order Artiodactyla; family Lipotidae; genus Lipotes; species Lipotes vexillifer. The sequence goes on along the minus strand of NW_006773138.1, from coordinate 501,187 downwards.
AGTACTTATTCTTCTATCTGGATCAGATAAATCAAAATCAGACATGCAAATTCGAGTTTTAGGATACCCAGAGACAGACACCATGTAGAGGGATTTTACATGCACTTCATTCTCTGTCAGTGGTGATGCCTAAGTAGTATCTAAACTTAATTCTTCTGGCCCTGTGTCTGCAGGTAGGAATGTTTAATCATCTTAATGGTCCTGAGCTCCAGTAATGTCTTTGCTTATTGAATGATGGGGGCAGAAAAATAGAGAAGCCTTCTCAAAATTATGTTCAGCCATCTAGAGCAAGGGTTGGCAAACGTTTTGTTTTTTTTTTCCAAAGGACCAGAGAGTAAATATTTTAGGCTTTGAGGGCCATATGCTCTCTGCCACAACTGCCCAATTTTGCTGTTGTAGAGTGAGAGTAGCTGTAGATGGTTGGTAAACAAATACATGTGATTGTGTTCCAAGGTTTATTTAGAAAAACAGATAGCAGGTTGTAATTTGCCAGCCTGTGCGATATCGCTCTGCTTCTTGAACTACCTGTTGTGAGGATTTTTTTTCTTTAATAATTTGTGCATGGGGGAGGGGGAGGGATAAGCTGTGACAAAGCGAGAGAGAGGCATGGACATATATACACTACCAAACGTAAGGTAGATAGCTAGTGGGAAGCAGCCGCATAGCACAGGGAGATCAGCTGGGTGCTTTGTGATCACCTGGAGGGGTGGGATAGGGAGGGTGGGAGGGAGGGAGACGCAAGAGGGAAGAGATATGGGAACATATGTATATATATAACTGATTCATTTTGTTGTAAAGCAGAAACTAACACACCATTGTAAAGCAATTATACTCCAATAAAGATGTTAAAAAAAATAAAAAAATAAAAAATAAAAAAATAATAATTTGTGCATGGACACTTTTGTAAAGTACAATAAAAGTAAATTACTAGGAAGACAAAATTTATTTTTTAATGATAATTTATTCATTTTAATAGTCCTTTTTTAAAAAAATCTTTTGGCCACACCACATGGCATGAAGGATATTAGTTCCCCAAACAGGAGCTGCACCTGTGCCCCCTGCATGGGCAGCGCAGAGTCTTAACCATTGGACCACCAGGGAAGTCCCTGGAAAATGAAATTTAAAAAGATAAAATATAAGCTTAAAATTTTAGATTAAACATATAATCACATTTCAATAAGTATAATTAAAACAGTCGTACGTAAGGAAAAAGAAAAATTAGAAATACTATAAATGTTGTTACTGGAAAGTATCTTCTAGCCTATTAATATAGAGTTGCTATAAACAGTCATAATTTTTTTGTCATTCTACAGTTCTACTAACAAAACAAAAAGTTGAATGGAATTGCAACCCATTTATTAAATGTCTATATACACTCTAACAAACATTGTATATATCAATAAAAATTTTAATATGTCAAATAAATTTGCTTCTTGCTGTTAATTTATATAATCTAGGTTGGATTGACAACAATGCTATTCACAAGAGATAATGTATATCTAAACTATTCCTATGTTTTATTTTAGCAACATTCAGTGTAGAGAAACCAGACTCACAGAGGTGTGTTGATGAGAATGGGAGAAGAGATTTAAAAGAAATTTCAACTAACTCAGGATATTCATTTCTAACTTTTTTTCTAAGATGAAGCAAATGGTTTTTTGTTTACATAATACATTTTTCATTAGTAGTCAGTTCCAACAATTTGTCTTGTAGAGTTATAATTAAATTTAAATTCTCTCTCAATTAAAGAAATGGATTCTGGAGTCATAAATGTCCTGTATATGGATCTTCTTTTGATGGGAAAAGAAGACTGAAAATGTTTTATCAAATTTGTAAGGTGTGTTCAAACTTTAAATGACACAATAGACCAAATAGACTTAATTGATATTTATAGGACGTACTACCCAAAAGTGGCAGAATACACTTTCTTCTCAAGTGCTCATGGAACATTCTCCAGGATAGATTACATCTTGGGTCACAAATCAAGCCTTGGTAAATTTAAGAAAATTGAAATCGTAGCAAACATCTTTTCCGACCTCAGTGCTATGAGATTAGAAATAAATTACAGGAAAAAAATTGTAAAAGAAATACAAACACATGGAGGCTAAACAATACTCTACTAAATAACCAAGGGATCCCTGAAGAAATTAAAGAGGAAATCAGAAAATACCTAGAAACAAATGACAATGAAAACACGATAGACCAAAACCTATGGGACTTAGCAAAAGCATTTCTAAGAGGGAAGTTTATAGCAATACAATCCTACATCAAGAAACAAGAAACATCTAAAATAAACAACCTAACCTTACACCTAAAGCAACTAGAGAAAGAAGAACAAACAAAACCTAAAGTTAGTAGAAGGAAAGAAATCATAAAGATCAGAGCAGAAATAAATGAAATAGAAATGAAGAAAACAGTAGCAAAAATCAGTAAACTAAAAACTGGTTCTTTGAGAAAATAAACAAAATTGATAAAGCTTTAGCCAGACTCATCAAGAAAAAAAGGGAGAGGACTCAAATCAGTAAAATTAGAAATGGAAAAGGAGAAATTACAGCTGACACCATAGAAACACAAAGGATCATAAGAGAGTACTACAAGCAACTATATGCTAATAAAATGGACAACCTGGATGAAATGGGCAAATTCTTAGAAAAGTACAGCCTTCCAAAACTGAACCAAGAAGAAAGAGAAAATATGAACAGATCAAGCACAAGTAATGAAATTGAAACTGTGATTAAAACTCTTCCAACAAACAAAACTCCAGGACCAGATGGCTTTACAGGTGAATTCTATCAAACATTTAGAGAAGAGCTAACACCCATCCTCCTCAAACTCTTCCAAAAAATTGCAGAGGATGGAACACTCCCAAACTCATTCCATGCGAGGCTACCATCACCCTGATACCCAAACCAGACAAAGATATCACAAAAAAAGAAAACTACAGGCCAATATCACGGATGAACATAGACGCAAAAATCCTCAACAAAATATCAGCAAACAGAATGCAACAACACATTAAAAGGATCATACACCATGATCAAGTGGCATTTATCTCAGGGATGCAAGGATTCTTCTATATATGCAAATCAATCAATGTGATACACTGTATTAACAAATTGAAGGATAAAAACCATACGATAACCTCAATAGATGCAGAAAAAGCTTTCAACAAAATTCAACACCCATTTATGATAAAAACTCTCCAGAAAGTGGGCACAGAGGGAATCTACCTCAACATAATAAAGGCCATATATGACAAAACCACAGCAAACATTATTCCCAATAGTGAAAAATTGAAATCCTTTCCTCTAAGATCAGGAACAAGACAAGGGTGTCCACTCTCGCCACTATTATGCAACATAGTTTTGGAAGTCCTAGCCATGGCAATCAGAGAAGAAAAAGAAATACAAACTGGAAAAGAAGAAAAACTGTCACTGTTTTCAGATGACATGATACTATACATAGAAAATCCTAAAGATACCACCAGAAAACTACTAGAGCTAATCAATGAATTTGGTAAAGTTGCAGAATACAAAGTTAATTCACAGAAATCTCTTGCATTCCTATACAGTAACAACAGAAGGGCAGAAAGAGAAATTAAGGAAACAATTGCATTTACCATTGCAACAAAAAGAATAAAATACCTAGGAATAAACCTACCTAAAAAGGCAAAAGACCTGTACTCAGAAAACATACAAAACACTGATGAAAGAAATCAAAGATGACAGAAACAGATGGAGAGATATACCATGTTCTTGGATTGGAAGAATCAATATTGTAAAAATGACTATACTACCCAAAGCAATCTACAGATTCAGTGCAATTCAATGCAATCCCTATCAAGTTACCAATGGCATTTTTCACAGAACTGGAACAAAAAATTTTACAATTTGTATGGAAACACAAAAGACGCCAAATAACCAAAGCAATCTTGAGAAAGAAAAATGGAGCTGGAGGAATGAGGCTCCCTGTACTGTACTTTGTAGTATAAAAAGCTACAGTAATCAAGACAATATGGTACTGGCACAAAAACAGAAATATAGATCAATGGAACAGGATAGAAAGCCCAGAGATAAACCCATGCACCTACGGTCACCTAATCTATGACAAAGCAGGCAAGAATATACAATGGAGAAAAGACAGCCTCTTCAATAAGTGGTGCTGGGAAAACTAGACAGCTATATATAAAGGAATGAAATTAGAACAGTCCCTAACACCATACACAAAAATAAACTCAAATGGATTAAAGACTTAACTGTAAGACCAGACATTATAAAACTCTTAGAGGAAAACATAGCCCAAACACTCTTTGACATAAATCACAGCAAGATCTTTTTTGACCCACCTCCTAGAGTAATGAAAAAACAAAAATAAACAAATGGGACCTAATGAAACTTAAAAGCTTTTTCACAGCAAAGGAAACCATAAACAAGACAAAAAGACAACCCTCAGAATGAGAGAAAATATTTGCAAATGAAGTAACTGACAAAGGATTAATCTCCAAAATATACAAGCAGCTCATACAACTCAGTATCAAAAAAAACCAAACAACCCAATCAAGAAATGGGCAGAAGACCTAAATAAACATTTCTCCAAAGAAGACAAACAGATGGGCAGCACACACATGAATAGATGCTCACCATCACTAATTATTAGAGACATGCAAATCAAAACTACAATGAGGTATAGACCTCACACTGGTCAGAATGACCATCATCAAAAGATCTGCAAACAACAAACGCTGGAGAGGGTGTGGAGAAAAGGGAACCCTCCTGCACTGTTGGTGGGAATGTAAATTGATATAGCCACTGTAGAAAACAGTATGGAGCTTCCTTAAAAAACTAAAAACAGGGCTTCCTGGTGGTGCAGTGGTTGAGAGTCCGCCTTCCGATGCATGGGACATGGGTTTGTGCCCCATTCCGGGAGGATCCCGCATGCCGCGGAGCAGCTGGGCCCGTGAGCCATGGCCGCTGAGCCTGCGTGTCCAGAGCCTGTGCTCCGCAACAGTGAGAGGCCCACGTACCGCAAAACAAAACAAAACTAAGCTAAAAACATGTACCATATGACCCAACAATCTCACTACTGGTCATACGCCCAGAGAAAACCATAATTCAAAAATACACATGCACCCCAATGTTTATAGCAGCACTATGTGCAGCAGCCAGGACATGGAAGCAACCTAAATGTCCATCAACAGAGGAATGGATAAAGAAGATGTTGTACATATGTACAATGGAGTATTACTCAGCCATAAAAAGGAATGAAATTGGGTCATTTGTAGAGATGTAGATGGACCTAGAGAGTGTCATACAGAGTGAAGTAAGAGAGAAAAGCAAATATTATATAATAATGGATATATGTGGAACCTAGAAAAATGATATAGATGATCTTATTTGCAAAGCAGAAATAGAGACATAGATGTAGAGAAGAAATGTATGGATACCAAGGGGGGAAGGTGTGGGGAGGGAGGAATTGGGAGACAGGGATTGACACATATACTTTATTGATATTTTGTATAAAATAGGCAACTGGTGGGAACATACTGTATAGCACAGGGAACTCTACCTAATGCACTGTGGTAACCTAAATGGGAGGGAAGTCCAAAAGGGAGGGGATATCTGTATGTGTACGGCTGATTCATTTTGTTGTGTAGTGGAGGCTAACACAACATTGTAAAGCAACCATACGTTCCAATAAAAATTAATTAAAACAAAAAAGCAAACAGAGAAAAAACTGAGCAGGACCTTGCGGGGCCTTCCCAGGTACAAAAAACCAAACCAAACAAAACAAATTTGTAAGGTGTGTAGAGATAATCTTTCAACAAATGTACAATATCTGATATTACCTACTTCAATGAAAATTATTATATTATGGAAGATGTCATAAGTATCTCATTCAGTCTACTAACTTCCTTGTTTGCTTTGATCTTATTGGTCATTGAGAAACATTTGTATGCCTTCCTTACATGAAGTATGAAGATCATTAAAAATAACAAATATATAAGACAGATAAGTCTGGCTGTCTAATTCACACCTTTAAAGTATTGGGACCAAACATTTTTTATCTTGTAGAAACACTAAGAATTCATTTAATTTTTCATTTTTGACAGAACATTTCCCCTTGATACCATGGAACCTGTAGTATATGATCAGTTTCCATATTATCACTCAGTGAGGATACTCTCTACTATATTGCATTCACCTTTAAGTAATCCACAATTATAGTACATCAGTAAGCATATTGTGTAGACAGGTGACTTTTATTTAAAATCATGGCAAGAATTTCTCGATGAAGGAAGCAGTGCATTGACTTACTCCAGCAGTGCATTGACTTACTCCAGAGTGCATTACACTCTGGAGTAAACTCCTTAATCTGGCAAACTCCTTAATCCTTTAACTGTCCAGAATATTCCTGTCACGACAGTTGCACCATCAGAAAATACTGTTACACAAAATTTAAACTCCAAATCACATTTTTTGAATATATAATCTTTCATAAGTTTATGCAGTTTGAAGTTATTTATGTTTGGCAATTAAGCTGAAAAAAAAATTCTTCCTTCATAACACCATCCTATTCAAATGTAATTGCCATGTTATCTTTGCATTTATAAAGGGTCAATAAAAACACATTGCTAGCTTTGTGTGTTCTATGAATTATTTTCCGTATCATTAGCCAGTTCCTGAATGCATTGAACTATGGTATCACTAGAAATTGATTCTTACAGCGGAGGTGGTAGCGGTGGGATGAACTGGGAGATTGGTAGACATATATACACTAATATGTATAAAATAGATAACTAATAAGAACCTGCTATATAAAAAATAAATTTAATTTTAAAAACTTTTTTAAAAGATTATTTATTGCAGACTCACTGAATATTTCCAAGCACACATATTTGATGGAGTTTTTCCTTAATGTCAACATATATGTTTTTGTTTTGGTTTTAGTATCCTGAGGAACTACTGTGTAAGAACCCTAGAAAACACTAATGTTATATGTGAAAGAAGGAACGTGCTTCTCTTGGCTTTGTAATTCAGTACTCTTTATTTTCAAATTAATTTTTTTTGTGTTGAACTGTATTTCTTTATATTTTCTATATAAATGTTTTATTGTTTCATAGCCAGTCCATCTCTGCAAATAACACATTGTGGTTTTACCACTTCACTGTAAATTATACTTATAAGTAAAATTAGTATGAACTCTTTGGTCTTCCTTGTTTTGAAATCACTTCCATTGTTATTTGATTTACTACTTGTGCCTCATTCAGAGGTGTATCTTTCCTCACCAAAGAAGGCCAGTTAAGCTTTTTGCTGTTTGTAAAACAGAGGTAAAAATATCTATTTATTTTCTTAAGTAAAAATATTAAATTATAAATTACAGGATTGATTAAAAATTTAAATGATTATAAAATGACAAGTTACATAAATAACTGATTTTATTTTCTCAGATTGTTTTCTCTTGCATTATAGTTGACAAACTAACCAATGTCAGATTGCTGTAAAAGTGTCTAAATGCCTACATTTAATTTCTGTACTTTTCTTATTGTGGACCAGTAACAAACAGTTGGAGGACCTTTGTTCTGATCTAAGGATTACTGGAGGGTCACTGGGAGATGTTCTGACTTTTTAAAATTATTTTTCCTAGAGTAGAAATTCTGGGCCTTTGGTGAAACCCAATTATAACTTTGTTTTGCTTTGTTTGAAATACAATGGGGAGAATATCTTCCCATATCTTTGTATGGAGATGTCATACCCAACAAATATAAAGTCAATTTGAAGTAACTTTAAGCAGGCAGTTTGCAGATGTTCCTTTTATCTCCCTGTGTAGATGTGGAAAAGCTTGTTTAAGGATAATGGTTATAGTTAATGTTCTTATTTTTTCACCTGATACTGAAAAATCATTATGGTAGTGCCTGGGTTCCTATGTCCATTTCACGATTACACCAATGTCCTTTCATAATAGGGACCTGTTTAAGAGCCTTATATGTTTAGCAGCTATCTCTCAAATATATTTTAACGAGGGTGACCCATTTCATATATGTTTATAGCAATCTTCTGTATATGATTTATAAATGTACACATACCTGTGTATCTGATATACCTATGTCTTAATATCTAGACTGATAGATGTCCTTTTTTCCTCACCTACTTCTGTATATCATTGAATTGTTTTAATGACTTTTTAATGGAGCCTTGGAGCCGGAAGTGATATAAAGTTCGTATGTTCCAATTCTCTTTACATTCATTCTCTCTTTTTAATATAGAGAAGGGGTTGGCAAACTACAACCATCTGGCTTGACACCTGTTTTTTTAAGTAAAGTTTTATTGGACCATAGTCTTGCTCATTTGTTAATGTTATCTCTGGCTTCTTTCTTGCTGCACTGGCAGAGTTGTCACAGGGTCATATGGCCTGCAAAGCCAAAAATATTTACTCTCTATGTACTTTACAGAAAAAATTTGCCAAACACTGATACAGAGGTCTTGCAACTTCTTTCTGAATTCAGTGATAGTAATTTTATTGTTGTTTAAGGCATTCATCTTCTAGTTAGAAAGTTCCTGTTTATACTGAGCAAAAATCTTCTTTTCTGTGTAATCTTTGGGTACATGACAGTCTTTTAGGAATTTGAAGACAACTTTTATGCTTGCTCTTACCACTTTCTGCAGGTCTATACACCATTCCTAGTCTTCCCAGTCCTAAAATTCTGTAGTTTATTTAGTTCACACTTGAATGACCTATGTGCCTCAGTTTTAGACCTTTTACCAATGTTGTTTCCTGTCATTATTCCTCAGACATTGATACTCGGATCAGAACCCTAATAATCCTATGGATATGATTGGCTCAGAGTAGAGCAGACTGTTTAAGCTTTACTATGCATTTCTTATGTACTGGTCACTCAGTGATATTATTTCTGTTAATATAGACTAAGATGCATTATCCTTTTAGATAGCAATGTTACGTTAGTGGCTTTTATTGAGCTTAAATTCAAAACCACGAAGTCTTTTATGTATTTTACCATTAAATCAGATCTTCTCCATTCTATTCTGAACCCACAGCAAAACTTTTACCTCTGTGAGGGTCCATTTTATTGAGATAGCCCACTGTGCCAGTTATATTGAGAAGTTTTTGCATCTTGAGTCTGTCATTCTTATATTTACTGTTTCTCTTAGCTGTCATGTAAGAATATGATAGTAGTGAGTTGCTTGAATATTTGCATGTTCATTGTTGAAATGAACATGTGAAATTTTTATGGGAGTTTCTCTTAGAACTGATGGTAATTTGAATCATTTCTCAGCAAATAATCCTTTCCCACCCTTTTCCTTGGCATGAAATAGTCATCTCTGACTCACTGACTTTGGCCTTGGTTATATGGCTTACCTGAGCCAATAGAATGGAGATGGAAGTGACAGCAGACAATTTCTGAAGTGAGGCTTTAAGAGCCCTGGCAAGTTTCTTGTAGTTCTCTTGTACTTCTGCTATTTCCTACAAGAAAAACTTGCCCCAGCTAATTACTGCCCCTTCAGATTGGGTCCCAGAATGAAAGATAAGTGAAGGAGAACTGAACTCAATTCACAAACCTGCGGAGCTGAGATGCTCCAACCAAACTCGAATTCATGAATAAGAAATTAGCATTTAATGTGATAAGCCATTGGCATTTTTGGAGTTTTGTTATACAACATTAATTCAGCAATAGCTGACCCATACATGGCTAAACAAGTCATTCTGTTTGTAGGGAGTCATCTCTGAAATGCCTGTTACCTGTAAATAACAAAGTGATTCAATACTAGACCATCTACAGAGTGAAGTAAGTCAGAAAGAGAAAAACAAATATTGTATATTAACGCATATATGTGGAATCTAGAAAAATGATACAGATGAACCAGTTTGCAGGGCAGAAATAGAGACACAGATGTAGAGAACAAACGTATGGACACCAAGGGGGGAAAGTGGGGTGGTGGTGGGATGAATTGGGAGATTGGATTGACATATATACACTAATATGTGTAAAGTAGATAACTAAGAACCTGCTGTATAAAAAATAAATAAGTTAAATTAAAAAACAATACTAGGCCATCAAGAACCCTGGGTAAAAGGAGATCAGAGGTAAAATTTGGGTCTACATGTGCTGAGATGCATGTCCATGGCATGAGGTAAGAGATCCTCTGAGGAGAGGAACTACAGTTACTAAACAGGATACACAGATATATGCTGCTGCTCTAGCTGTGCCTCAAATGCTTTGGGTCAATTCTTTACTTCTTTGCAGTTTGACTTGCTACCATTGTTAGGTTTTTCTACTTCTTTCTCTTCCGTTTTCCTGTACCTCCTCATCTTCTGTGATTTTTTTTCACTTTTGGAAATAGCGCGTATTTTCACAGTTTATACGTAGTGTGTAAAGAAATAACAGAATAAGACCACTGGAGTTCTAATTCTGGCTCTGCCATTTAACACAATCACTCCAAATAAGTTATTTAAACCATTTCGTCCTCTATATAGGGGGGTTAATAAATAACTCACAGTTGCTGCTAAGCTGAAATGAGATGACAAAGTCGTTGGCTCAACGTCATTTGTATATACAGTCATTTAGCAAATACTTACTGAGTGAATTCTGAGGGATACAGTGCTTTGCACATTATAAAAAAGTCAGTGTGGGACTTCCCTAGCGGTCCGGTGGTTAAGGTTCCACACTTCTACTGCAGGGGGCACAGGTTCAATCCCTGGTCCGGGAACTCAGATCGTGCATGCTGTGTGGAGCGACCAAAAAAAAAAAAAAAGTCTGTGCATTTTATGGCATTTTGATAATCATAGTCTTACAAAGTACTTATTGGTATCACATTGATGTCAAGTGAAAAGAAAAGAGAATTCTATTTCTATTTGTGGAACAAAGAACATAAGTATTTGCCACTAGAAATCATGGAACAGTTTTATGGATGTGTTTATGTTACATCATGGCTTAATGCTTTATTTCAGGACTTTTTACGTTACCCTTGGCAGTGAATAGGTACTGTCAGTAGCTGGTATTTTTTGTTCTATCCGAAGATATGAATCCAAGGCAGAGTATAAGAAGATTGCTTATGCTCTGTTTGCTCTTCTAGTTACGTTTATTCAGAATATAAATTCAAGTAGATATCATGCCATTTAGTATTATGAATGATCATATTCTTTTTGTATAACCTTGGATAAGGTACAATAAAAACAATGAAGCTAACAACTTTTCTCTCCTATTATTTGAGCGTGTATCAGACATTTTGACTGTTTCATAGAAATTTTTTTTTTAATTTAAAAATTAATCGTGGTTTCAACAATTCAAATAGTACAGAGGTATATACAGTAAAATCAATTGTCTTCTTTTGTTTCTTTTCAAATTTACCCCCTTATGTTTGGCGTGAATCTTTTCCTTTTATGTGTGCTCAGTTAATATGTAGGTTTTTTTTAATCCTTTATAAAAAGTAGGATCATACCTAAGTTTATTCTGTACCTTGTCTTTCATATTTAATAGTATGTTTATCATTGATATTTTCCTCAAGTGAATACTTAAAGATGGCAGTTTTGGGCTTCCCTGGTGGTACAGTGGTTAAGAATCCACCTGCCAATGCAGGGACACGGGTTTGAGCCCTGGTCTGGGAAGATCCCACGTGCTGCGGCACAACTAAGCCCGTGCGCCACAACTACTGAGCCTGTGCTCTAGAGCCCATGCTCCGCAACAAGAGAAGCCACTGCAATGAGAAGCCTGCGTACCACAATGAAGAGTAGCCTCCGCTCTCTGCAACTAGAGAAAGCCTGCATGTGGCAATGGAGACCCAACGCAACCAAAAATAATAAATAAAATAACTTCTTAAAAAAATTTATTAAAAAAAAATCTCAGTTTTATTGGCAGCATCATAGTTCACATTATGGCTGTAGATTATTTAACATCCACATTGATCTGCATCTGATTAATGTAAGCTGTTGAAAAACAATACTGTAACGAACATCCTTTTTTATCTCATTATACTTGTGCTTTTAATAATTTTGAAAATGGCGTTCCTGTAATAAAGCATATCTGCATTAAAATTTTATTTATTTATTTTAAAAATTTTTATTTATTTATTTTTGGCTGCATTGGGTCTTTGTTGCTGCACGCAGGCTTTCTCTAGTTGAGGCAAGCAGGGGCTACTCTTCCATGCGGTGCATGGGCTTCCTGTTGCGGTGGCTTCTCTTGTTGCGGAGCATGGGCCCTAGGTGCACACAGGCTTCAGTAGTTGTGACATGTGGGCCCAGTAGTTGTGGCTTGCGGGCTCTAGAGTGCAGGCTCAGTAGTTGTGGCGCACGGGCTTAGTTGCTCCGCGGCATGTGGGATCTTCCCAGACCAGGGCTCGAACCCGTGTCCCCTGCATTGGCAGGCGGATTCTTAACCACCGTGCCACCAGGGAAGCCCCTAAACTTTTAAATAAATATTAATAGGTAAAACAATTTTTTTTCTAATAGGTAAAAATTTTTTAAATGCTATAGAAATTTATGTTTCTACTAACGATTTGTAGGAGGATCTGGTGTGTCTCACCCTTACCAGTAGTGGATATTGCCAGTCATTAATTTGTTTTTGCCAAGCTGAATCAAAAATAGTATCTTGCCAAGCTGGATCAAAAATAGTGTCTAACTTTAAGTTTTATTTCTCTGAATACTGGTGTTTATGCACATTCCCATGTTTGTAGCTATTTGCAGTGCCTTTGGCTATTCACGTAGTTTTTTATTGCTTGTTTTTCCTTTTAAAATCATTTCATAGGGGCTTTTCAAAACTTATTACAGGCATTCAGGCAAGAGGTCTTTTTTACTTTCCTTTCCATCTTTTGTTTTAGAGTTTTTTATATAACATACTAGAAAAATAATGAATTATTTTTGTATATAATATGTGCATTGTTTTATATACATTAGTTACACACCATTTGCCTAATTTTAATGTATATCTCAAACACATTTGTGCTTTAGTCTCTAAAAGACAGAGTTTGAATTCTTTTATTATAGGTTGGTAGAATTTTGGAAATAAGATTTCGAAGTGACTTTGGAAATATTTTTTGTGAAGTTCATTTCTAAAAAAATTTTTTTTAGTTAATGAATTCAAGAGTATTAATAGAGTCAATAGTCCCAGAATTCTGTGGTTGAGCTTTAGAGTAAAATGATATTTATTCAGTATCTGCTGTGTCCTAGTCACTGTGCTAGGCATTTCATAGGATCATTTTAATTCTCACAACAATTTTGTCCCTTTGGTTGAATCTTCAGGGGTTGGACTTGAGGAAATTTGTAACCAGGGTGCACATTGGAAATATCCATTGTTAACCCTTTTACTTTTCAGATGAGCAACCTGAGGTCCTAAAAAGTTACTGATTTTCTTGAGCAAGTAGTACTATAGCTCAAACATCTTGGCCAGGCTGGGATTTCTTCTACCATCCTCCACAGTAGTTACCCTGGGCTTAATTTTACTGAATGTCAGGAAAACTGGAACTTGGAGTAATTTAAAATTAATAACAGTGAAAAGTATGTCTGTGCTCTACTTGCAATGAATTTTACTTAATAGGGTGAGAAAGTTAATATTTACTTTTAATTTTTTAAAAAAGCAATCTGAGGTTGTTTTTGAACTTTATTGGAATGAAAGAATGATTCACTGCCTAAATTTAAATGAGTGTTATTTTAAATCTTTTAAGAATTATTTTTATGGTTGTCTACCTAAAAAATGACCTTACATATATGCAGAAAAATTAATATGTGCCCGTTTTACTGAATTATGGTTGATATATAAAATGTCATGGAAACTTAAGGAGCATCGTAGTCCTATTGTAGGAAGAAGAATGGTAGAGAAGTATGTCCAGGGCCTTCTAGAACTCTTGTACAGTTTGTGCCCTTGCTAAGCTAGGGTTCCAACGGAAACTGAAAACCAGTCTTGGCTTTCCTCTTCACGCTGAATGCCTTGGCATAGTCCTTTGAGGAAAGGCCCCCTTTCCTTCACACAGAGATAATGGTTGCCTTGCCAAGCTGTTTCCTGTGCAGTTGTGTCCTCCCAGAGAGGGCACCTTTAACTAATTCATCTACTAGAATGGTCCCTTTGAATCATACAGAGGTGATATATAGGATAGTGGCAGGCTCTGAATGTATCAGTAATCACAAACTTGGAAACAGTTACAAATAGACTCTCACTGGTAATTGTTCTGTGTTCATCAGGATAGGCTATTGGTTTAACCAACAACCCCCAAATCTCTGAGGCTTAACAAGAAGAAACCGATTGTCACTTACTTAACACTTTATTGAAGGAGTTTGGTGAATGGCCTTCATGTGATCCAGGCTTCATTAATGTTGAGGCTCTAAGATTTTTTTTTTTTTTTTTTTGTGGTACACGGGCCTCTCACTGTTGTGGCCTCTCCTGTTGCGGAGCACATACAGGCTCCAGACGCGCAGGCTCAGCGGCCATGGCTCATGGGCCCGGCTGCTCCACGGCATGTGGGATCTTCCCGGACCGAGGCACGAACCTGTGTCCCCTGCATCAGCAGGCGGACTCTCAACCACTGCGCCACCAGGGAAGCCCTCTAAGATTCTTCTTGATTGATTGCCGCTTTGGGTCTTCGTTACTGTGCAGGGGCTTTCTCTAGTTGTGGTGAGCGGGGGCTACTCTTTGCGGTGCTCAGACTTCTCATTATGGTGGCTTTTCTTGTTGTGGAGCATGCGCTGTAGGCTCACGGGCTTCAGTAGTTGTGGCTCGTGGGCTCTAGAGCACAGGTTTCAGTAGTTGTGGCACACAGGTTCAGTAGTTGTGGCTCACAGGCTCTAGAGCACAGGCTCAGTAGTTGTGGCTCACAGGCTCTAGAACACAGGCTCAGTAGTTGTGGCACATGGGCTTAGTTACTCCACAGCATGTGGGATCTTCCTGGACCAAGGCTCAAACCCGTGTCCCCTGCATTGGCAGGTGGATTCTTAACCACTGCGCCACCAGGGAAGTCCAAGGCTCTAAGATTCTTAGGGCTTCAAGTCCTCTGCTGGATACTCTGCATCTAGCTGGCAGAAGGAGAAGGAGGGAAACAGATTGTACAAGGGAGGTCTTGATGGGCCAGACCTGAATGTAGCATGCATTATTTCTTCTTACATCCCGTTTGCCAAAACTCAGTCAAATGGTCACATCTAATTTAAGAGGAGACTGTATGCCTTGAAGGAGGGGAGAACGAAAGTAAAGCTAGCAGTCTCTGACTTGTTTGATTTTAAAATATAGAAATAGTGTTTTTTTTAATCTGAAAATATTTTATCTATCTATACTGTGTACTGTTGAGTCAGTGTTTTAAGAGAACAATAAAAGTTGTATGTAATTTAACTGATTAATTCCTTTAATTACATAAATGGTCAGTGGAACCAGTAACCAAGATAGGAAGGAACAATTAAAGAAATAGAAATTTTAAATGATATATTATTTGGCAGGTTGCCCAGAAAAGTAGATGGAGCGATAAATATCTGCTTATGAAAACTAATAATATTTGCACTCACTACTTAATAGAGGCCTTTAATGATTTAATCTATGATGCAAAGAGTTTTGTACTGTACCTAATAGAGATCTTGTATATGTTTCGTTAGATTTATATCTAAGAATTTCATTTTTTAAATGATAATGTAAATGGTATTGTGATTTTAAGTTCCACTTTTCATTGCTGGTTTGTAGGAAAGCAGAGGACTTTTCTATATTAACTTTGTATCCTGGGATTTCCCTGGTGGTGCAGAGGTTAAGAATCCGCCTGCCAATGCAGGGGACATAGGTTTGAGCCCTAGTCTGGGAATATCCCACATGCCACAGAGCAGCTAAGCCCATGCGCCACAACTACTGAGCCTGCGCTCTAGAGCCTGCAACCCACAACTACTGAAGCTCGTGTTCCCTAGAACCTGCGCGCTGCAACTACTGAGCCCACATGCTGCAACTACTGAAGCCTGCATGCCTAGAGCCTGTGCTCTGCAACAAGTGAAGCCACCGCATTGAGAAGCCCACGCACTGCAATGAAGAGTAGCCCCCACTCACCACAACTAGAGAAAGCCCGCATGCAGCAATGAAGACCCAACGCAGCCAAAAAAAAAAAAACTTGGTATCCTGCAACCTCACTACAATCACTTGTTAGTTCCAGAGGTTTTTTCTGTTGATTGTTTAGGATTTTCTATATAGACGATCATGTCATCTACAAACACAAGACAGTTTTATTTCTTCCTTCCCAATCTATATACCTTTTATTGACTTGTCTTATTACATTAGCTAGAACTTCCGGTATGATGTCAAAAAGGAGTAGTGAGAGGGGCATCCTTGCCTTGTTACTGATCTTAGCAGGAAAGCTTCAAGTTACTCACCATTAGGTATGATATTAGCTGTAGGGATTTTGTAGGTATTCTTTATCAAGTTGAGGGAGTTCCTCCCTATCCATAGTTTACTGAGTTTTATCATAAATGGGTGTTTGGTTTTGTCAGATGCTTTTTCTGCATCTATTGATATGATCATGTGACTTTTTTCTTTTTGGCCTGTTGATGTGATGGATTACATTAATTGATTTTCAAATGTTGAATCAGCGTTGCATACCTGGGATAAATCCCACTTGGTCATGGTGTATTTTATACATAATTGGGTTCAATTTGCTAAGATTTTGTTGAGGATTTTTGCATCTATGCTCATGAAAGATATTGATCTGTAGCTTTCTTGTAATGTCTTTGTCTAATTTTGGTATTAGGATAATGCTGGTCTCATAGAATAAGTTAGGAAGTATTCATTCTGCTTCTGTCCTCTGAAAGAGATTGTAGAGAATTGGCATAATTTCTTCCTTAAGCGTTTGGTGGAATTCACCGGTGAACCCATGTGGACCTGGTGCTTTCTGTTTTGGAAGGTTATTAATTATTGATTCAGTATCTTTAATCAGTTGAACATTAATGATTTAAATTATGAATTAAAAGAGATGTCAGATTAGATGAATAAATAAGACCCAATAATATGCAATTGACAACAAACATATTATAGATATATCTATATCCAGGTATAGGCCTCTTCAGATTGTCTCTTTCTTCTTGTTTGAGTTTTTGGGCACATTGTGTCTTTCAAGGAATTAGTCCATTTCTTCTAGGTTATCAAATTTATGGGCATAGTTATTCATGGTATTCCTTTATTATCTTTTTTATGTCCATAGGATCTGTAGTGCTATTCTCCTCTTTCATATCCTATATTAGTAATTTGTATCTCCTCTGTTTCTTCTTAACCTGGCTAGAGACTTATCAATTTTATTGATATTTTCAAAGAACCAGCTTTTAGTTTTATTGATATTCTCTGTTGATTTCCTGTTTTCGATTTCATTGATTTCTTTTTTTGGCTGCACCACGCGGCCTGTGGGATATTAGTTCCCTGACCAGGGATTGAACCCATGCCCTCTATACTGGACCACCAGGGAAGTCCCTCAGTTTCATTGATTTCTTTTCTAAGTCTTAGTATTTCTTTTCTTCTACTTCCTTTAGATTTAATTTGCTTTTTTCTTTTTTTCTAGTTTCCTAAGTTGAAACTTAGACTATTGATTTTAGATATTTTTTAAATTTTTGTAATTTATTTTGTTGAAGTAAAATAGTTGATTTAGTTGGTTTACAATGTTGTGTTATTTTCTGCTGTACAGCAGAGTGATTCAGTTATACATATATATATATACATTCTTTTTCATATTTTTTTCCATTATGGTTTATCACAGGATATTGAATATAGTTCCCTGTGCTATACAGCAGGACCTTGTTGTTTGTCCATTCTATACATAATAGTTTGCATCTGCTAATCCCAAACTCCCAGTTCATCCCTCCATACCCCCTCTCCCCCTTGGCAACCACAAGTCTGTTCTCTGTGTCTGTGAGTCTGCTTCTGTTTTGTAGATAAGTTCATTTTTGTCATATTTTAGATTCCACATATAAGTGATGTCATATGGTATTTTTCTTTTCCTGACTTACCTCACATAGTATGATATTCTCTAGGTCCATCCTAAAATACATGGAAATTAAATAACACACTTCTAAATAACACATGGGTCAGGACTTCCCTGGTGGTCCAGTGGTGAAGAATCCACCTTCCAATGCAGGGGACATAGGTTCGATCCCTGGTCAGTGAACTAGGATCCCACATGCCACAGGGCAACTAAGCCCGTGCGCCACAACTACTGAGCTTGCATGCCTTGATGGGAGAACCTGTGTGCCATGAACTACAGAGTCCATGCACTCTGGAGCCCACTTGCCACAACTACAGAGCCCACGCGCCACAACTAGAGAGGGAAGGCCTACGCTCCACAACTAGAGAGAAGCCCACATACAACAACGAAGAGCTCATACCACAGTAAAAGATCCCACATGCCTCAACGAAGACCCTGAATGCTGCAACTAAGACCCGACGCAGCCAAAAAAATAAAGAAAATAAACAAAATTTTTTTAAAATTAAAAATAAATAGCTAAATAACACATGGGGCAAAAAAGAACCTTAAGAGAACTCTCAAGAGAAATTTTAAAATAGTTAAACTAAATGAAAATGAAAACTACTTATCAAAATTTGTGGGATGCAGTGATAACAGTGCTTAAAGGGGAATTTACAATATTAAATGCATATTTTCATTGTGGTCTGAGAGCAGACATTGTATAATTTCTGTTCTTTTAAATATCTTAAGCTATGTTTTATGGTCCACAATGTGTTCTATGTTGGTGAATGTTCCATATGAACATGAGAAGAATGTGTATTCTGCTGTTCTTGTAGGAAGTAGTCTATAGATGTCAATTATCCAGTTAATGGTGTTATTGAGTTCCGCTATGTCCTTACTGATATTCTGCCTGCTGGATCTGTCCATTTCTGATAGAGGGGTATTGGAGTCTCCAAGTATGATAGTGGATGCATCTATTTCTCCTTGCAGTTCTATTAGTTTTTGTCTCATGTAGTTTAATGTTGTTAGCCATATGCATATTAAGACTTGTTATGTATTCATGAAGAACTGACCCTCATATTATTCAGTGCCCTTATTTATCCCTGATAACTTTCCTTGCTTTTAAGTTTGCTCTGTCTGAAATTAATGTAGCTACTCCTGCTTTCTTTTGATTAGTCTTAGCATGGTGTATTTTTCGCCATCCATTTACTGTTTTTTTTCTGAATTTTATTTTATTTTTTTTATACAGCAGGTTCTTATTAGTCATGCATTTTATACACATCAGTGTATACATGTCAATCCCAATCTCCCAATTCATCACACCCCCAACCACAACCCCCACTGCTTTCCCCCCTTGGTGTCCATACGTTTGTTCTCTACATCTGTGTCTCTATTTCTACCCTGCAAACCGGTTCATCTGTACCATTTTTCTAGGTTCCACATACATGTGTTAATACACGATATTTGTTTTTCTCTTTCTGACTGACTTCTCTCTGTATGACAGTCTCAAGGTCTATCCACGTCTCTACAAATGACCCAATTTCGTTCCTTTTTATGGCTGAGTAATAGTCCATTGTATATATGTACCACATCTTTTTTTTTTTTTTTTTTTTTGGTTTTGTTATTCCATGTTTTTATTGTTGAGTTTTAATTTACCTACCCTGTAGTCAAAGAAGCTGTTCTGTTTGAATATCAATTCTTTTTTTTTGTTTATTTGTTTTTGTTTTTTTTAACATCTTTATTAGAGTATAATTGCTTTACAATGGTGTGTTAGTTTCTGCTTTATAGCAAAGTTAATCAGTTATACATATACATATGTTCCCATATCTCTTCCCTCTTGCGTCTCCCTCCCACCCTCCCTATCCCACCCCTCTAGGTGGTCACAAACCACCTAGCTGATCTCCTTGTGCTATGTGGCTGCTTCCCACTAGCTATCTGTTTTACGTTTGGTAGTGTATATATGTCCATGCCACTCTCTTACTTTGTCACAGCTTACCCTTCCCCCTCCCCATATCCTCAAGTCCATGCTCTAGTAGGTCTGTGTCTTTATTCCCATCTTACCCCTAGGTACTTCATGACCTTTTTTTGTTTTAATCTTAGATTCCATATATATGTGTTAGTATACAGTATTTGTTTTTCTCTTTCTGACTTACTTCACTCTGTATGACAGACTCTAGGTCCATCCACCTCACTACAAATAACTCAATTTTGTTTCTTTTTATGGCTGAGTATTATTACATTGTATATATGTGCCACATCTCCTTTATCCATTCATCTTTTGATGGACACTTAGGGTACTTCCATGTCCTGGCTATTGTAAATAGAGCTGCAGTGAACATTTTGGTACATGTCTCTTTTTGAATTATGGTTTTCTCAGGGTATATGCCCAGTAGTGGGATTGCTGGGTCATATGGTAATTCTATTTTTACTTTTTTAAGGAACCTCCATACTGTTCTCCACAGTGGCTATATCAGTTTACATTCCCACCAACAGTGCAAGAGGGTTCCCTTTTCTCCACACCCTCTCCAGCATTTGTTGTTTGTAGATTTTCTGATGATGCCCATTCTAACTGGTATGAGGTGATACCTCATTGTAGTTTTGATTTGCATTTCTCTAATAATTAGTGATGTTGAGAAGCTTTTCATGTGCTTCTTGGCCATGACCTCTTTGGAGAAGTGTCTATTTAGGTTTTCTGCCCATTTTTTGATTGGGTTGTTTGTTTTTTTAATATTGAGCTGCATGAGCTGTTTATATATTTTGGAGATTAATCCTTTGTCCGTTGATTCGTTTGCAAATATTTTTTCCCATTCTGAGGGTTGTCTTTTCATCTTGTTTGTAGTTTGCTTTGCAAAAGCTTTGAAGTTTCATTAGGTCCCATTTGTTTATTTTTGTTTTTATTTCCATTACTCTAGGAGGTGGATCAAAAAAGATCTTGCTGTGATTTATGTCAAAGAGTGTTCTTCCTATGTTTTCCTCTAAGAGTTTTATAGTGTCCGGTCTTATATTTAGGTCTCTAATCCATTTTGAGTTTATCTTTTTGTATGGTTTTAGGGAGTGTTCCAGTTTCATTGTTTTACATGTAGCTGTCCAGTTTTCCCAGCACCACTTGTTGAAGAGACTGTCTTTTCTCCATTGTATATCCTTTCCTCCTTTGTCATAGATTAGGTGACCATAGGTGCATGGGTTTATCTCTGGGCTTTCTGTCCTGTTCCATTGATCTGTATTTCTGTTTTTGTGTCAGTACCATATTGTCTTGATTACTGTAGCTTTGTAGTATAGTCTGAAGTCACGGAGTCTGATTCTTCCAACTCCATTTTTTCCCTCAAGACCGCTTTGGCTATTCGGGGTCTTTTGTGTCTCCATACAAATTTTAACA
The DNA here is from genome assembly GCF_000442215.2 of Lipotes vexillifer. NCBI lineage: Eukaryota > Metazoa > Chordata > Mammalia > Artiodactyla > Lipotidae > Lipotes > Lipotes vexillifer. The sequence continues at coordinate 479,899 of NW_006773138.1, read as the reverse complement.
TTTTTAGTTCTAGTTGTGTAAAAAATGCCATTGGTAATTTGATAGCGATTGCATTGAATCTGTAGATTGCGTGGGTAGTATAGTCATTTTCACAATATTGATTCTTCCAATCCAAGAACATGGAATATCTCTCCATCTGTGGGTATCATCTTTAATTTCTTTCAACAGTGTCTTATAGTATTCTGCATACAGGTCTTTTGTCTCCCTAGGTAGGTTTATTCCTAGGTATTTTATTCTTTTTGTTGCAATGATATATGGGAGTGTTTCCTTAATTTCTCTTTCAGATTTTTCATCATTAGTGTATAGGAATGCAAGAGATTTCTGTGCATTAATTTTGTATCCTGCAACTTTACCAAATTCATTGATTAGCTCTAGTAGTTTTCTAGTGGCATCCTTAGGATTCTCTATGTATAGTATCATGTCATCTGCAAACAGTGACAGTTTTACTTCTTCTTTTCCAATTTGTATTCCTTTTATTTCTTATTCTTCTCTGATTGCCGTAGCTAGGACTCCCAAAACTATGTTGAATACAAGTGGCAAGAGTGGACATCCTTGTCTTTTTCCTGATCTTAGGGGAAATGCTTTCAGTTTTTTATCATTGAGAATGATGTTTGCTGTAGGTTTGTCTTATATGGCCTTTATTATGTTGAGGTAGGTTCCCTCTATGCCCACTTTCTGGAGAGTTTTTATCATAAATGGGTGTTGAATTTTGTCAAAAGCTTTTTCTGCATCTATTGAGATGATCATATGGTTTTTCTTCTTCAATTTGTTAATACGGTGTATCACATTGATTGATTTGCATATATTGAAGAATCCTTGCATCCCTGGGATAAATCCCACTTGATCATGGTGTATGATCCTTTTAATATGTTGTTGGATTCTGTTTGCTTGTATTTTGTTGAGGACTTTTGCATCTATATTCATCAGTGATATTGGTCTGTAATTTTCTTTTTTTGTAGTATCTTTGGTTTTGTTATCAGGGTGATGGTGGCCTCATAGAATGAGTTTGGGAGTGTTCCTTCCCCTGCAATTTTTTGGAAGAGTTTGAGAAGGATGGGTGTTAGCTCTTCTCTAAATGTTTGATAGAATTCACCTGTGAAGCCATCTGGTCCTGGAGTTTTGTTTGTTGGAAGATTTTTTTTTTTGGGGGGGTACACGTGCCTCTCACTGTTGTGGTCTCTCCGCTGCAGAGCACAGGCTCCAGATGCGCAGGCTCAGTGGCCATGGCTCACGGGCCCAGCCGCTCTGCGGCATGTGGGATCTTCCCGGACCGGGGCACGAACCCATGTTCCCTGCATCAGCAGGCGGACTCTCAACCACTGCACCACCAGGGAAGCCCTGTTGGAAGATTTTTAATCACAGTTTCAATTTCGTTACTTGTGATTGGTCTGTTCGTATTTTCTATTTCTTCCTGGTTCAGTCTTGGAAGGTTATACCTTTCTAAGAATTTGTCCATTTCATCCAGGTTGTCCATTTTATTAGCATATAGTTGTTTGTAGTAATCTCTTACAATCCTCTGTATTTCTGCAGTGTCAGTTGTGATTTCTCCTTTTTCACTTCTAATGTTATTTATTTGAGTCGTCTCCCTTTTTTTGTTGATGAGTCTGGCTAATGGTTTATCAATTTTGTTTATCTTCTCAAAGAACCAGCTTTTAGTTTTATTGATCTTTGCTGTTGTTTTCTTTGTTTTTATTTCATAATCAGAAATAATGCTCTGATCTTTATGATTTCTTTCCTTCTGCTAACTTTGGGTTTTGTTTGTTCTTTCTCTGGTCCTTTAGGTGTAACGTTAGATTGTTTATTTGAGATTTTTCTTGTTTCTTGAGGTAGGCTTGTATAGCTATAAACTTCCCTTTTAGAACTGCTTTGGCCGCATCCAATAGGTTTTGGATTGTCGTCTTTTCATTGTCATTTGTCTCTAGGTATTTTTTGATTTCCTCTTTGATTTCTTCCATGATCTCTTGGTTATTTAGTAGCGTATTGTTTAGCCTCCATGTGTTTGTGCTTTTTACGTGTTTTTCCCTGTAATGGATTTCTAATCTCATAGCGTTGTGGTCAGAAAAGATGCTTGATATGATTTTAATTTTCTTATATTTACTGAGGCTTGATTTGTGACCCAAGATGTGATCTGTCCTGGAGAATGTTCCATGTGCACTTGAGAACAAAGTGTAATCCGCTGTTTTTGGATGGAATGTCCTATAAATATCAATTAAATCTATCTGGTCTGTTGTGTCACTTAAAGGTTGTGTTTCCTTATTAATTTTCTGTTTGGATGATCTGTCCATTGGTGTAAGTGAGGTGTTAAAGTCCCTCACTATTATTGTGTTACTGTCAATTTCCTCTTTTATACCTGGTAGCAGTTGCCTTACGTATTGAGGTGCTCCTATGTTGAGTGCATATATATTTATAATTGTTATATCTTCTTCGTGAATTGATCCCTTGATTATTATGTAGTGTCCTTCCTTGTCTCTTATAACATTCTTTATTTTAAAGTTTTTTTTATCTGATGTGAGTATTGCTACTCCAGCTTTCTTTTGATTTCCATTTGCATGGCATATCTGTTCATCCTCTCGCTTTCAGTCTGTGTGTGTCCCTAGGTCTGAAATGGGTCTCTTGTAGAGAGCATATTGATGGGTCTTGTTTTTGTATCCATTCAGCAAGCCTGTGTCTTTTGGTTGGAGCATTTCATCCATTCACGTTTAAGTTAATTATCGATATGTATGTTCCTGTGACCAGTTTCTTAATTGTTTTGGATTTGTTTTTGTAGGTCCTTTTCTTCTCTTGTGTTTCCCACTTAGATAAGTTCCTTTAGCATTTTCTGTAGAGCTGGTTTGGTGGTGCTGAATTTTCTTAGCTTTTGATTCTCTGAAAAGCTTCTGACTTCTCCATTGAATCTGAATGAGATCCTTGCAGGGTAGATTAATCTTGGTTGTACGTTCTTCCCTTTCATTACTTTAAGTATATCATGCCACTCCCTTCTGGCTTGTAGATTTTCTGCTGAGAAATCAGCTGTTAACTTTATGGGAGTTCCCTTGTATGTTAAGTGTTGTTTTTTCCCTTGCTGCTTTCAGTAAATTTTCTTTGTCTTTAATTTTTGCCAATTTGATTACTATGTGTCTCTGCATGTTTTTCCTTGGGTTTATCCTGTATGGGACTCTCTGCACTTCCTGGACTTGGGTGGCTCTTTCCTTTCCCATGTTTGGGAAGTTTTCAACTATAATCTCTTCAGATATTTTCTCAGGTCCTTTCTCTCTCTTTTCTTCTTTTGGGACCCCTATGATGCGAATGTTGTTGCATTTTATGTTTCCCAGAGGTCTCTTAGGCTGTCTTCATTTCTTTTCATTCTTTTTTCTTTATTCTGTTCCGCAGCAGTGAATTCCACCATTCTGTCTTCCAGGTCACTCATCCGTTCTTCTGCCTCAATTATTCTGCTATTGATTCCTTCTAGTGTATTTTTCTTTTCAGTTGTTTTATTGTTCATCTCTGTTTGTTTGTTCTTTAATTCTTCTAGATCTCTGTTAAACATTTGCATCTTCTCGATCTTTGCCTCCATTCTTTTTCCGAGGTCCTGGATCATCTTCACTATCATTATTCTGAATTTTTTTTCTGGAAGGTTGCCTATCTCCACTTCGTTTAGTTGTTTTTCTGGGGTTTTATCTTGTTCCTTCATCTGGTACATAGCCCTCTGCCTTTTCATCTTGTCTGTCTTTTTGTGAATGTGGTTTTTGTTCCACAGGCTGCAGGATTGTAGTTCTTCTTGCTTCTGCTGTCTACCCTCTGGTGGATGAGGCTATCTAAGAGGCTTGTGCAAGTTTCCTGATGGGAGGGACTGGTGGTGGGTAGAGCTGGTTGATGCTTTGGTGGGCAGAGCTCAGTTAAACTTTAATCCACTTGTCTATTGATGGGTGGGGCTGGGTTCCCTCCCTATTGGTTGTTTGGCCTGAGGCAACCCAATGCTGAAGCCTACCCAGGCTCTTTGGTGGGGCTAATGGCAGACTCTGGGAGGGCTCATGCCAAGGAGTACTTCCCAGAACTTCTGCTGCCAGTGTCCTTGTCCTCACAGTGACACACAGCCACCCCCCGCCTCTGTAGGAGACCCTCCAACACTAGCAGGTATGTCTGGTTCAGTCTCCTATGGGGTCACTGCTCCTTCCCCTGGGTCCCGATGAGCACACTACTTTGTGTGTGCCCTCCAAGAGTGGAGTCTCTGTTTCCCCCAGTTCTTTCGAAGTCCTGCAATCAAATCCTCCTAACCTTCAAATTCTGATTCTCTAAGAATTCCTCCTCCCGTTGCCAGACCTCCAGATTGGGAAGCCTGACGACGTGGGGCTCAGAACCTTCACTCCAGTGGGTGGACTTCTGTGGTATAAGTATTCTCCAGTTTGTGAGTCACCCACCCAGCAGTTATGGGATTTGTTTTTATTGTGATTGCACCCCTCCTACCATCTCATTGTGGCTTCTCGTTTGTCTTTGGATGTGGGGTATCTTTTTTGGTGAGTTCCATTGTCTTCCTGTCAATGATTGTTCAGCAGCTCGTTGTGATTCTGGTGTTTTTCCATCCATTTACTTTTAACCTGTAAGTGTCTTTATATCTCAAGTGGGTTTCTTGTACACAACATATTGTTGGATCTTATTTATTGATCTACTTTGACAGTCTCTGTCTTTTATTTGATGCATTTAAACCATTAATGTTCAAGTTGAATATTGATATTGATATGGTCAAATTTATGTCTACCATGTTGGTTACGCTTTTCTATTTGTTGCCCTTGTTCTTTCTTCCCTTTTTAGTCTTCCACTTTTTTCTGCCTTTTGTGGTTCTGATTGACCCTTTTATATTATTCTATTTTCTCTCCTTTCTTAGCATATTAGTTATATTCCTCTTTTTAAAGTTTTTTAGTGTTTGCCCTAGAGTTTTCAGTATACATTTATAACCAAATCTAAGTCTGCTTCCAAAAACCATTATACCACTAAATGGGTAATGTGAGTACCTTATAATAACAAAATAATCCTAATTCCTCCCCGCCATTGCCATCATTCACTTCACTTATATAAAAGCATACTTAATATATATACATATATATAAGATATATACATAAGTATGCATAATAGAATACACAGTTGCTATTATTATTTTGAACAAACTGATATATGTTAGGTCAATTAAGAATAAGAAAAATAAAAGATTTTATTTTACCTTTATTTATTCCTGCTTTGATGGTCTTCCTTTCTTTATGTAGATATGAGTTTTTGACCTGTATCATTTTCCTTCTCTCTAAAGAACTTCTTTTAACATTTCTAGTAAGGCAGGTCTACTGGCAACAGATTCCCTTCACTTTTGTTTGTCAGAGAAAGTCTTTATTTCTCCTTCACTTTTGAAGGATAATGTTGCAGATTATAGAATTCTAGGTTGGCGTGTTTTTTTACTCTCAGCACTTTAAATGCTTCAGTCTTCTTGCTTGTGTGATTTCTGAGGAGAAATTGGTTTGATTCTTACCTTCGTCCCTCTGTAGGTTAAGTATTTCTTTCCTTTGACTTCTTTCAGGATTTTTTTCTTTATCTTTGATTTCCTGTAGCTTGAAAATGATATGACTAGGTATAGTTTTTCTGTTATTTATCCTGCTTGCTGTTCTCTGGGCTTCCTGGATCTGTGGTTTGGTTCTAACATTGATTTGGGGAAATTCTCAGTCATTATTGTTTCGAATATTTCTTCTGTTTCTTTCTCTCTTTCTTTTCCTTCTGTCATTTCCATTATGCATATGTTACATCTTTTGTAGTTATCCCACAGTCTTTGTATATTCTGTTCTGTTTTTTCTGTCTTTGTTCTCTTTGCTTTTCAGTTTTCCCCCTTTCGTCTGATATATCCTCAAGCCCATGAGATTCTCATAAAGAAATATGAGATTCTTTACTCAGCCATGTGTGGTCTACACATAAGCCAATCAAAGCATTCTTCATTTCTGTTACAGTGTTTTTTAATCTCTGGATTTTTGTTTATTTGTTTCTTAAGATTTCCATCTTTCTACTTATGATACCCACTTGTTTTTGCCTGCTATCTACTTTATCCATTAGAGCCCATGACATATTAATCATAGTTGTTTTAAATAGTTTGTTGTTGTTGTTGTTGTTTTAACTTCTCAGTTTGACCCTCCTGTACTGTTGGTGGGAATGTAAATTGGTACAGCCACTATGGAGAACAGTATGGAGGTTACTTTAAAAACTAAAAGTAAAAAAAAACAAAAAAAACCTAAAAGTAGAGCTACCATATGAACCAGCAAGCCCACTCCTGGACATATACCTGGAGAAAACTATAATTCGAAAAGATACATGCACCCCAATGTTCATTGCAACACTATTTACAATAGCCAGGACATGGAAGCAGCCTAAAGGTTCATCGACAGAGGAATGGCTAAAGAAGATGTGGTACGTATATACGATGGATTATTACTCAGCCGTAAAAAAGAAGGAAGTAATGCTATTTGCAGCAACATGGGTGGACCTAGAGATTGTCATACTGAATGAAGTAAGTCAGACAGAGAAGGACAAATATTGTATGATATCACTTACAAGTAGAACCTAAAAAAATGGTACAAATGAACTTATTTACAAAACAGAAAGAGTTACAGATGTAGAAAACAACCTTACAGTTACCAGGGGGGGAAAGGGGGAGGAATAAATGGGAGATGGGATCGACACATACACAATACTGTATATAAAATAGATGACTAATAAGGACCCACTGTGTAGCACAGGGAACTCTACTTAATACTCTGTAATGACCTACATGGGAAAAGAATGTAAAGAGCTGTTGACTTTTCAGTCTCTTTAGCTTTTTACTTGATGTTAGGACAGAGTGGGTAACTTACAAACTTCTTGCATGTAGAACCAGAAACTGGGAGCTCCACCCAAGGATCAGTGATTGATTGCCTTTTTTTCTTGTCATATGCCTTGGTGAATTGTTATGCTCTTTTCTGTATTTGAATTAGCTTCCAGCATTTGGCCTTTGAAGCTTCAGTGTCATGAAGTCTCTCTGAGAGTTCCTGTAATGTGAAATTTTTTTGTTGGCAGCATTCCTCTGGGATAACTCCATTCTTTTCTTCACACTCGCTTTCTTCATTTTATCAGTATGTTCCCCTTCTCCCTGACTGCATATCTAGAATCTCTTTTAAAATGGCAGCAGTATCAGCATTCCCACAGTCAGCCATTTCTTCTGTAACTCATTGACATCTGGTTAGAATTTCACTTCAGCATTAACACTTTTTATTTCTTTGCTGCACTTTCATCTTTGTTAGCTAATTCCTTCTTTTGATTATACATTTTTATAAAGTGTCATGTGGCTTTATCACTGTAAGACAAAGAGGCAACATAGTTACATCTTTACTGTCTGTGTGTGAACTGGATAACAGATGCACAGTGATCAATCACTGACATACTTTCAAAGAAGTCACTGATGTTGATATGCATCTGTTATTTGCAGTGATTTGTGGTCCAAAGAGCTAGCAGCGAAGCCTGTACTTTATATAGTTACTCACGTTTAATGTACCATGGTAACTAAAATTCAAACTGTGTTGTTGGGGGAGTGGTAATCTAAACTGCAGTAATTGAAATTTATGTGTGTTGGAACCATGCAGAATGAGGACTGCCTGTAATTTTGATTTCTTTTTCTAGCTTTATCTTACTGTCAGTGGCCCCCAGTGTTGAAGGAAGGTGGGAATTGCAGCATCCTTGTCTTGTTCCTGGTCTCAAAAGAAGACCTTTTAATCTTTCATCATTAAGTCTAATGCTTGCTGTAGACTTTTTATATGCCAGTTGAAAGTCTTTTCTGACTTCCATTGTGATTTTTCCTTGGATCAATTGGTTATTTAGAAGTGTGTTTATTTTTTAAACATTATTTTTATTGAAATCTGTATACATATATATTTGCACAATCATGAGTGTGAAGCTGATGTACCTTAGTCAGCCACTACCCAAATGAAGAACTAGAACTAGAACATTTTAGCCCTCCAGAAGCCTCCTTTTGCTCATTCCTATCACTAACCTCTCCCAAAAGGTAATTACTAACTTGATTTTAACAGCTAGGTTTGTTTTGCTTGTTTGTGAACTTATTTAAGTGGAATCATACAGTAAGTACTCTTTGGGTTGGCTTCTTTACATCAACATTATATTTGTAAGATTCTTATGTATTGTGTACTACAAGTAAGTTTCATTTATTCTCACTGATGAGAAGTATTCCATTATATAAATTACCACAATTCATTTATCTTTTCAGTTGATAGATCCTTGGTTTGTTTCCAGTTTATGGCAAAATAAAAATTTGTATACATTTTTGTTGGGTATATTCCTAAGAGAGGAATTACTGGGTCATAGGGTATGCACCTCTTTACCGTTAGTAGATATGGCCAAACAGTTTTTCAGAGTTGTTATACAATTTGCACTCCCACCAGCAGCATATGGGTATTCCAGTTGTTCCATATCTTTGCCAACTCTTGATATTTTGGGTCTTTTTAATTTTAACCATTCTGGTTATTAATTAACCTTTGTGCATATTATGGAGAGAACTTGTACTAATTGTTTTCTTCTGTGTAGACATCTCCCTGGCCTGGTTGCTGCTTAGCCTCTTGGTTTATTTAATGCTACTCATAACTAGCCTATTAGTTTGAATTTTATGTTCCTGACCTGATCCTAATGTATTGTTTTTGACACCTGGAAGGATATTTTTTCAGTTGAGGCATATTTATTAAGCCCCTACTGTACCCTTTGGTGCCACTGTCAGAAACAGAACGACACTGGGCAATTTATGCCAGGAGTCTGAGAGAACAATAGATTAGGTATAGGTCCTCAGCAGTCAAGGGAAATGGTTTCCAAACTTTTTAAATGTCTACCCTGTACTAATACATTATGCATATTGTAAGCATGCACAAAATTGAAAATAAAAAGATAAGGTAAAATAAATAATTTTTAAAATATCTTATTATTATGGTTTCATATTACCATAATACATAAAAGTTATAATATACACTTTAGGCAAGACTCTGTGGTGGCAAACCAACCTAAAATCTCAGTGGCTTATAATAACAAAGGTTTATATTTTGCTTACTTTATAAATCTGTTGCAGGTTGGCTATAGCTCACTTCCACATTGTCACATCTTCATTCTGGGATTCAGTCTGATGAGATAGCCTCTATCTGGAATATTTGTAAATGGAAAAGAGGGTATGGCAAACCATGTCCTAATTCTTAAAGCCTCATCTTGGAGGAAGTGTAATGCATCATTTCTACTCACATTTCATCAGCCAAGGCAGTCACATGGCCAAGCCTGATGTCATTGGGATGGGAAAGTGTAATACTTTCTTAGAGGCAGGGGGAAAACCATCCCCCTGTATATATTTGTTTAATAACAGCCTTACTGAGATATAATTCACTTACTATACAATTCACCCTTTTAAAGTGTACAGTTCAGTGGTGTTTGGTATATTCAGAGTTGTGCAACCATCACCACAAGCAATTTTAGAACATTTTTATCACCCCAAAAAGGAGCCCTGTACTCATTAGCAGTCACTCCATTTCCCCATCAGTCTCTCCAGCCCTGGCAACCACCAGTTTACTTTCTATCTTTATGGATTTTCCTATTCCAGACATTTTATATAAATAGAATTGTATAATATATGGTATTTTGTAACAGGCTTCTTTTGCCTAACATACTGTTTTCATGGTTCATTCATGCGGTACATGTATCAGTACTTTATTCCTTTTTATTGATAAGTAATAACCCATTGAATGGATATAGCTATGGATATATCACATTTTATTTATCCATTCATCTGTTGAGGACATTTGGATTGTTTTCATTTTGGGGCTGTTATGAAAAAGGCTGCTATGAACATTCATGTACAAGTTTTTAAGTGAAATATGTTTTCAGTTCTCTTGAGCATGCAGTTAGGAATGGAATTGATGGGTCATTTGGTAACTCTGTGTTTAACATTTTTAGGAACTGCCAAACTGCCTTCCAAAGTGGCTGTACCATTTTACATTTTACTAGTAATGTACAAGGGTTCCAATTTCTCCACATTCTCACTAACACTTGGTATTAACTATTTGTTTGTTTGTTTGTTTGTTTTTAACTTTAGCCATCCTAGTAGAGTGGTAGGGAATATTTTTGAATAGTAAATAGAGTCTGCCATACTTAACTTGGGTGTCTACTCTATACATCAGAATGTACTGAAAACATTTTTAAAGAATCCGATACTTCCCTCACTAGAGTGTCAGTTCCTTGAAAGTAGAAACTGTGACTTATCTGTTTAAATTTAGGGTCAAGGAATGAATGGATGAATAAATGAATGAATGAATTAAAGTAAGGATATGATAAGTGCTATAAGAGACATAAGTAAAATACTTTGTGAAGGTTTACTAGAAGAAAACTGGATCATTTCGAAGCTGGAGCTAAATCATTTTTAAAAGAGATTTGAATGTTAACTTGTTTCGTGGACAGAGTTTAATATATTTTTAAAAATTTATTTATTTTACTTATTTATTTGTGGCTGTGTTGGGTCTTCGTTGCTGCACGTGGGCTTTCTCTAGTTGCAGTGAGCGGGGGCTACTCTTCGTTGCGGTGCACAGGCTTCTCATTGCTGTGGCTTCTCTTGCTGCAGAGCACGGGCTCTAGGCGCACAGGCTTCAGTAGTTGTGGCTCGCGGGCTCTAGAGCGCAGGCTCAGTAGTTGTGGTGCATGGGCTTAGTTGCTCCGCGGCATGTGGGACCTTCCCAGATCAGGGCTCGAACCTGTGTCCCCTGCATTGGCAGGCGGATTCTTAACCACTGCACCACCAGGGAAGCCTGACAGTAGAGTTTATATTAACTAAATCTTATATTAGTAACACTACTGAGGTTAAAGAATTTATCTTCTTATGGTTGGTTTAATCTTAACAGTACATGTATTTTCTTTTAATTGAAGTATAGTTGATTTACAATATTGTGTTAGTTTCAGATGTACAGCATAGTGATTCAGTATTTTTGCATAGTACATTCCATTATAGGTTATTACAAGGTAATGGGTATAATTCCCTGTGCTGTGCAGTATATCCTTGTTGTTTATCTATTTTACTTATCTATCTATTTATTTATTATTGAAGTATCATTGGTTTACAATGTTGTGTTAGTTTCTGGTGTATAGCAGAGTGATTCAGTTATATATGTATATTCTTTTTCATATTCTTTTTTGTTATGGTTTATCACAGGATATTGAATAGAGTTCCCTGTGCTATATAATAGGACATTGCAGTTTATTTTATATACAGTAGTTTGTATCTGTTAACCACATACCCTTAATTTGTCCCTACCCCCATATTCTTAATTAAACATTAAAGATTTTGTAATGTCTTATTTTAAAATAATATATTTGACAACTATAAAGAATATCATAATCTGTTTCCAAGCATTTGAGAAAAATCCTCCCTTAAATGAATTTAGGGCAGAAGGACTTGGTCACATTTTCTAGCATAACATGAGTTCTAGAAACTGTTGAGTTCCATGTAGATAAAGTAGGACCATCTTATGCCTTTTACTGAATAAAACAGGTAATGTCCCTTTGTCTTACGCAGGAGGGAATTGAGGAATGAGTAGGGCAAGAGAGGTTAAAAAAAAAATACTGTTTTTGAATCCTGTAGAATAAAAAATTCAACAGCAGTAATATTTGAAATAACATTAATTCCAGAGATAATTGTAAGACCAGGTGTCAGAGCAGGCAACTTTAAAACACTCATTTAGAAACTAAGGAATCTGATGACTTTATTTAAAATAAAAAACAAACCCCCCCCAAATTTTGATAACATAGTGTTAGTTAATAAATGCTAAGGAATAGTGTTCCCTTGTCAGTGTTGTATTTCAGATCTGATGGTTTTCTGTCTTCAGCCTGTTTCATTATGCCCCTGGATGAAAAAGAAAAATAAGTATATGGAGTAAGAATAGTTCTTATTCAGCTTTGCCAGACAATATTTATCTCATACCTATAAGATGCAGTGGTCAAAAGTTAATACATTTCTGTATATATCTTACTGATAAGGTAAGGTGTAACCAACAGAGGAGGTTTGGTATTAATAAGAAGGCAGAGCTGTTCAGCAAGGAGAGGTTGGAGAAGAAGATGGAATAAGCTGTGTATGCCATCTGAGAAATAGACATCAAACACAAACAGACATATACAACCCTCCCAATTGGGGCCCCCGCCCCATACATACAGTATGTAGCCTTTTCAGATTGGCTTCTTTCCCTTAGTAATATGCACTTAAGGCTCTTCCATGTCTTTTCATGATGTGTGTTTGTGTGTGTGTGTGTTTTCATATCTCATGCATATTGTGGTGGTACCCTTAGTGAAAGCACTCTGCCTCCAGCAAAAAAAAAAACCTGCTTGTTTTTCCACATGACTGCGGAACAATTATAGCTTCTACTAGGAGCCCTTCTCCTGTTCCTGGGAAAATAGCTGGGTTGGCTGGCATTTGCATAATCGTCTTTAGGGCTATTGTGGGCGGGTTTGGGCTGCTGACACAGAGCTGCAGTCTGGCCACCTGTCCAGAACAAATGAACTCGGCCTTTGTGCAACATGATTATCTATTTCTTCATAGTATTATTTCTGAGTAATGAATAATTTGATTAAAATATTATGAAACCTTTAGGAAATGTTTGTGTTGAACTTAAATCTTCCATTTGGGGGAGAGAGAAATTTCCTGCCTCTTCCACTGGCACAACTATATATTTTCATGCCACCTCTGGCATAGTTTTGTAACTGCTTTATGAAATTATCATCATGAATATTAATTAGGGATGTGGGAATTTAAAAAGATACTTCAAAATGATTTGTATTCATTCTATAAATTAAGTGTTGTCTAATGTTTTCTAGGAATAATTAATTAAACATTTAAAGTCAGCAAAAGAAGAAGAAATATCTAAGGTCTTGAAATGCTAACCAGTCCAACTTCCTTCATTTTCCTTAATAATGAACCCCATAACTCATTTAGGAAGCTTCTGTCCTAATAATGCACACATTGCTATGTTGACTAATTTTATTAATCATCTATATTCAGCCTGTGATGGGAAATTTTTGTTTTTCTTTTTTTTAAACTTACATTTGACATAGTGTTGATATTTCTTGTACATAATGACCAACTGAATTAAATTTTCATGTTAGAATTAACTTGTAACTGATTGACCCTATAATCATACTATATAAGAAAAGTCTCAATATCAGAGAAGTGATCAGTGAATTAGTAAGCAATTTTAAAAAATTACTTGCCAGAGTTATTTGAGGACAAAATTTATGTGGTTGTGACAACTGTCACTTCTCTTAGTTCTCATTAAATATTTATTGAATGAATGAAAGATTGAATACTGCAAAGAGACATTACTGAGTACCTGTAGTATACACATCAGGTACTTTTTATGTGCTATTTCATTTGATTATTGCAACAATCTATTTTTTGAGGTGGGTGGTATGCTTAATTTTTTAATAGACTTTAATTTTTAGCAATTTTAGGTTCACAGTAATTTTGAGCAGTTAAGTTCAGAGTTCCCGTATACCCTCTGCTCCTACACATGCACAGCCTCCCCCTACTGTCAACATCCCACACAAGAGTGGTACATTTGTTACAGCCAATGAACCTCCATTGACACATCATCATCACCCAAAGTCCATAGTTTACATTCTTCATGCTACACAGTCTATGGATTTTGACAAATGTATAGTGACGTGCATCCAGCATCATACTATCACACAGAATAGTTTCAGTGCCCTAAAAATCATCTGTGCTCCACCTGTTTTCGCTTCCTTCCCTCCTAACCCCTGGAAACCACTGATCTTTTTACTGTCTCCATAGTTTTCCTTTTTCCAGAATGTCATATAGTTGGAATCACACAGTATGTAGCCTTTCAGATTGGCTTCTTTCCCATGGTGATATCTGTTTAAGGTTCCTCCATATCTTTTCTTGACTTGATAGCTCATTTCTTTTTAGTGCTCAGTAATATTCCGTTGTCTGGATGTGCCACAGTTTGTTTAGCCATTCACCTACTGAAGTATGTATTCACCTACCCAATTTTACAGATGATGAGACTGAAGCTGAGATCAAGTAATTTGCCGGAGTTCACATGCATAATACATGTCAAATCTGAGACCAAAGCCCATGATCTAAATCAGTGATCTTTAGAATAGGTTGTTCACACTATTGGGGGTGTAAAAGATGGTTATATACACATTAAGGGATTCTTTAAAAACTCTCACTGTTTGCCTTTGTATGTTGCACTGTACAGCAGTTTTCATCTAAGTGGATTTACTGATGATATTCTCTAAATTAAACTATCTCACAAACTGTACAAATAGCTTTAAAATATCACTGGGAATAATATGAAAATTCATTGAAGATAATTCTAATAATGCAAGAACAAGCAAACACCAAGAAAAGAGCAGAGATAACACTTCTTTTAAAAACACTTTATCAGCTTAAGTATAATGTAAAAATGATGATAGCTCAAACAACCTGAAAAAAGCAAGCCAAAAATAACTCATGATTACCTAGAAGACCATTTAATAATGGATTTATAACCATGTTTATAATGAAGAGCTTTAAACTTGTAAGTGTCTTGAGATAGTAGTTATTGGTGTATAACATATGAGACTATCAAATTGGAAAATTAATCATTGAATATTTATCTCATCCCTTTAAAGTTGTGTTTTTGTTATTTTTTTTTACATCTTTATTGAAGTATAATTGCTTTACAATGGTGTGCTAGTTTCTGCTTTACAACAAAGTGAATCAGTTATACATATACATATGTTCCCATATCTCTTTCCTCTTACGTCTCCCTCCCTCCCCCCCTCCCTATCCCACCCCTCCAGGCAGTCACAAAGCACCAAGCTGATCTCCCTGTGCTATGCGGCTGCTTCCCACTAGCTATCTACCTTACGTTTGGTAGTGTATATATGTCCATGCCTCTCTCTCGCTTTGTCACAGCTTACCCTTCCCCCTCCCCATATCCTCAAGTCCATTCTCTAGTAGGTCTGTGTCTTTATTCCTGTCTTATCCCTAGGCTCTTCATGACTTTTTTTTTCCCCTTAAATTCCATATATATGTATTAGCATACGGTATTTGTCTTTCTCTTTCTGACTTACTTCACTCTGTATGACAGACTCTAGGTCTATCCACCTCATTACAAATAGCTCAATTTCGTTTCTTTTTATGGCTGAGTAATATTCCATTGTATATATGTGCCACATCTTCTTTATCCATTCATCCGACGATGGGCACTTAGGTTGTTTCCATCTCCGGGCTATTGTAAATAGAGCTGCAATGAACATTTTGGTACATGACTCTTTCTGAATTCTGGTTTCCTCAGGGTATATACCTAGTAGTGGGATTGCTGGGTCATATGGTAGTTCTATTTGTAGTTTTTTAAGGAACCTCCATACTGTTCTCCATAGTGGCTGAACCAATTCACATTCCCACCAGCAGTGCAAGAGTGTTCCCTTTTCTCCACACCCTCTCCAGCATTTATTGTTTCTAGATTTTTTGATGATGGCCATTCTGACTGGTGTGAGATGATATCTCATTGTAGTTTTGATTTGCATTTCTCTAATGATTAATGATGTTGAGCATTCTTTCATGTGTTTGTTGGCAGTCTGTATATCTTCTTTGGAGAAATGTCTATTTAGGTCTTCTGCCCATTTTTGGATTGGGTTGTTTATTTTTTTGTTATTGAGCTGCATGAGCTGCCTGTAAATTTTAGAGATTAATCCTTTGTCAGTTGATTCATTTGCAAATATTTTCTCCCATTCTGAGGGCTGTCTTTTGGTCTTGTTTATGGTTTCCTTTGCTGTGCAAAAGCTTTGAAGTTTCATTAGGTCCCATTTGTTTATTTTTGTTTTTATCTCCATTACTCTAGGAGATGGGTCAAGAAGGATCTTGCTGTGATTTATGTCATGGAGTGTTCTGCCTATGTTTTCCTCTAAGAGTTTGATAGTTTCTGGCTTTATATTTAGGTCTTTAATCTATTTTGAGCTTATTTTTGTGTATGGTGTTAGGGAGTGGTCTAATTTCGTACTTTTACATGTACCTGTCCAGTTTTCCCAGCACCACTTATTGAAGAGGCTGTCCTTTCTCCACTGTACATTCCTGCCTCCTTTATCAAAGATAAGGTGACCATATGTGCGTGGGTTTATCTCTGGGCTTTCTATCCTGTTCCATTGATCTATCTTTCTGTTTTTGTGGCAGTACCATACTTGTTATGTTTTATAATCGATATAATATGTAAATACAAAGCATTGAGGTATTATTTAAAACTAAATATAGGGACTTACCTGGTGGCACAGTGGTTAAGAATCTGCCTGCCAATGCAGGGCACATGGGTTCGGGCCCTGGTCCAGGAAGATTCCACATGCCGTGGAGCAACTAAGCCTGTGTGCCACAACTACTGAGCCTGCACACCTAGAGCCTGTGCTCTGCAACAAAGAGAAGCCACCGTAATGAGAAGCCTGCGCACCGCAATGAAGAGTAGCCCCCGCTCGCCGCAACTAGAGAAAACCCACGCGCAGTAATGAAGACCCAAAGCAGCCAACAATAAATAATAAATAAATAAATATTTTAAAAAAACAAAAAACTAAATATACATATACTTTTTTTTTTTTTTACTGATAGATTGGTGCAGTCAAAAAAGTTTTGTGATTCCCTACTCTAAACTGTACTAGTTCATTTTGAAAGGTCTCATGCTAATTAAAAAAGTAAATTATCTTAATTTTGTTACCTTCCTCTCCTTTTAAGTTCTATCTGGATACTTGTTATCCTCCCTTCCTTGTTTGAAAGAGGGTTCATCTTTCTAATCAACCTTTCATCTTGACCCTAACCCTTTCCAGCTATGTTAACCTTATTTTTATAACTGTTAGCCGTTTTCTTCTGGTTTTCAATCCCTCTTTTTAACACTGGCTCCTTCTCTCAGCCTATGTTTTTCTTCCATTTTAAAATTAACAAACAGAACTTCCCTTTAACGTACCTCTTATCAAACTTCTGCCTTCCCTTTATATATTTGTGTGTGTGTGTGTGTGTGTGTGTGTGTGAGAGAGAGAGAGAGAGAGAGAGAGAGATGTGTTGCTATCCTTGATTGGAGGAGGCAACTATGTTGGAAGAGACTTTAGTACCTGCCATACATGAAATTGTATGAAAGACTGAACTTGTGCTTTATGGAAAGAAAAGCTCAGACTCTCTCCTTAGTTTGTGTGTGATGTTTTTCTATTAAAAAAATTTTTTTACAGTTATTTTTCGCTGTGTTAAAATACACATAAAATTTGTCATCTTAACCAGTTTTAAATATACAGTTCAGTAGTGTTAAGTGTACATTGTTGTACAGTCTCCAGAATTTTTTCATCTTGTAAAACTAAAGCTCTATATTCATTAAACAACAAGTGTCCATTCCCTCCTGCCAACAGCTCCTGAAAACCACCATTTTATTTTCTGTCTGTGTGAATCTACTTCATTTAAGTAGAATCATACAGTATTTGTATCATACCTAATGGGTAGAGTAGCTTTTAGATTTTTAAATTTATGATCAGTATTAAGAAATTCTTAATGGTAATCAATCTTGATTTCAATTTCTTCCCCCTTCAACATGTGGTTTGTTCCCAGGCCGTAGTTTTGCTTTGGAGCATCTCTTGTTCTTTTCTCTTTCCACTGCTTAGAGCATACTATAACTTCCTAATTGGATCACCCTGCTTTCTCTTTCTCTTTCTTTATAAGGAATCTTCCATATCAGCACCATGATCATCATTCTAAAATAAAGATCTGATTATTGTTCTCTCCTTTAAATTTCAATGGGTAACTTAACATTTACTGAATGCTTATTAAAATAGCTTTACTTAAACTTTACATGCCCTGTAAGTCATGAATTTACCTCCACTTTACAGATAAGGAAATTAACTGTTAGAGAGGAGATGTGACTTGTTTAGCATTGTACTACTAGAGAGTGATGAAACCAGGATTTAAGCTCAGTATTATCTGACTCCCCAGTTCCTTCCGATTTTTATACTTGACACATTTTTTTTATGCATATCTTTTCCCCTCTCCTTGGTCGCTGGGAAGTCCTTCAAGGCCCAGCTCAAACATGATTTTTTCTGTGAAACTTTTCCCTGGCTCTGCTTGTCTTCTCTCTCAAATCTGTCCAGTGGTTTTTGCTCTCTGTTACTTAATAGCACTTTGTACATAACTGTAATAAACCCTTTGCTTGTTAAAGGATCATTTAAAAAACAGAAGATAACATGTTACTTTGTAACAAAGATTTATTAATTGAATTTGGGAAAATTATTCTTTACTGGTATTGTTAGAAGCATTAGGGATGAAAAATTATTTTTGTAGAAATGATATACCATTATAGATTATCCATATTTTTTTTTTTTTTTTTTGCGGTACGTGGGCCTCTCACCGCTGTGGCCTCTCCCACTGCGGAGCACAGGCTCCAGACGCGCAGGCTCAGCGGCCATGGCTCACGGGCCCAGCCGCTCCGTGGCATGCGGGATCCTCCCAGACCGGGGCACGAACCCACGTCCCCCACATTGGCAGGTGGACTCTCAACCACTGCACCACCAGGGAAGCCCGATTATCCATATTTTAAGAGAGCATGATGGTGACTGAAACTTTCAAAACAGCTAAATTATGAAACAGTGATTTACCTAAAACTTTCTCATTTTATGAAGAGTTCAATTCAGGGTTCTATGTTTATTATTCAAAGTTAGATTATGTATAATTCTTCACAGTCAGTTACACTGCTTTAGGGTGAAATACCACCTGTGTGTATTTTCATACTTAATCCATTGTCAGAACTAACATTGGAGCCTTAGTTTTTTCCTTTTTCACTAATCTGATTCCTAAAGACTAAAGATTCCTTAACCTTAGTTAATGAAAACTCAGTGTTAAAGATATAGATGTTAAATTAAAAACATCTTCTCTGAGAAAGACGTTAAGAGAATGAAAAGACAGACTGAAAGAAAGTATCTGCAAAACATGTATCTGATAAAGGACTTGAATCCAAATTATACAAATACATCTTAAAACTCAACAATAAATAAATAAATGACCCAATTAAGAAGGTCAGGGACTTCCCTGGTGGCACAGTGGTTAAGAATCCGCCTGCCAGTGCACGGGATATGGGTTTGAGCCCTGGTCCGGGAAGATCCAACATGCTGTGGAGCAGCTAAGCCCGTGAGCCACAACTACTGAGCTTGTGCTCTAGAGCCTGAAAGCCACAACTATTGAGCCCACGTGCCACAATTACTGAAGTCTGCGTGCCTAGAGCCCGTGCTCCGCATCAAGAGAAGCCACTGCAATGAGAAGCCTGTGCACCACAACGAAGAGTAGCCCCTGCTCGCCACAACTAGAGAAAACCCGCACACAGCAACTCAACACAGCCAAAAGTAAATTAAAAAAAAAAAAGTAGGTCAAAGACCTGAACAGACACTTCAACCAAAATGATATACAGATGGCAAATAAGCATATGAAAGATGTTCAACATCATATGTCATTAGGAAATTGTCAGTGAGATACCACTACACACCTGTTTGGCTAAAATCCAAAATAATGACAACACCAAATGCTGTCTAGGATGTGGAGCAATGGATTCCCATTGCTAGTGGGAATGGAAAATGGTATAGCCACTTTTGGAAGCTAAGCACAGTCTTATCACATAATCAAGTAGTTGCATATCTTGATATTTGCCCAAATGTGTTCATAACTTAAGTTCACACAATAACCTGTACATCAATGTCTGTAGCAGCTTTGTTCATACTTGCCAAAACTTGGTAGCAAATAAGATATCCTTTAATAGGTGAATGTATAAACAACTTGTGGTATATCTAGACAATGGAATAAAAGTCAGTGATAAAAGAAACTGAGCTATCAAACCACCAAAAGACATAGCAGACACTTAAATGCATCTTGTAAACTGGAAGAAGCTGATCTGAAAAGGCTACAATGCTATATGATTCCAAATATATGACATTCTGGAAAAGGCAAAACTATAGAGATGGTAAAAAGATTGGTGTTTGCCAGAGGTTGGGAGGGAGGAGGATGAAGGGAAGATGAATAGGTGGCACACAGGGTAGTTTTAAAGCAGTGAAATTATTATTATGATAATGCAATGGTGGATACATAACATTGTGCATCTGTCAAAACTCATAGAACTGTACAACACAAACGGTGAATCCTAATGTAAACTGTGGCGTTCGGTTAATAATGTGTCAGTATGTTGTTTCATCAGTTGTAACACATGTATTACACTAATGCAAGATGTTAATATTAGGACAGTCTTATGGAGCAGAGGAGTATATGGGAACTCTACTTTTTGCTCAGTTTTTCTGTAAACCTAAAATTGCTCTTAAAAAAAAATCTCTATTAATTTAAAAATATATGTGTTTATTTGTTCACCAAATGGTTAATGTTCGGTTCAGCATTTATTTACTGAGCAAAGACTGAACTGTGCTAGGTTTTTATAGCCCTGTCCTTTAAAGAACTTACAGACATCCCTTAGCCAAAATATATAGTGGTTTGAGATAGTCTGTGGTTATATCAGAGTGAGTTGAGCGCTCAGAAAGTGTTTTAAACTTTGAAAGAAGACCTGGTTTTGAACCCAGGCTTAACTAGCTACGTGATCTTATACAAATTACCTAGTCTTTTAAAACTTCCATTGCATCTACTGCATAAGGTGGTGGCTTTAAATATTAGTTGAGTGCAAATAGTAAGTACTCAAATATTAACTCTAATAACTAGTTATGTTTTCCATTCAACAAGAGAAATGAGGAAGAATGGCTCTCATTTGCCTTGAATGTTCAGTCACATTTTGTCTGTTTCTTCTGGAATGACCCCCTCTATTTTAAGATAACTAAGGGTCCAGCTCATGAAATTATTTGCTTGCTGATTTGCTACATTCCAGTTTCTGCTTGAAAAAGGAACTGCTTTTACAGCTGTCTTTGAGATCAAGTGGACAGTTCAATCATGCTGACTAATATAACACGTTTCTTATTGTTTAAAACAACAGCAACTAGTTTGTTTTTCCCCTCAATAAAACCCTTCAGTTAGAAGCTTACAAATAGATATCAGCTAATCCAAGCCTTGAAATCTAACTTTAATTTTAAAAATGGAATAAGAACACAATTTTAATGATGTCTAGTGACTCTTTAATATTCTAAATAAGCCAAAATTTAGTATATTTTGCTCTAAAAATCTGTGTCATCATTTGTTTTACAGTTGATAATGTTTTAAATATTATAAAATAAATCCCCCAAATTTGTTTTTTGACAACAAATAATATTAATCTTTATTGGAAGATGACTGTAAAACACAGTAAATATTATAAAATAAATCCCCCAAATTTGTTTTTTGACAACAAATAATATTAATCTTTATTGGAAGATGACTGTAACACACAGTAATCTTTATTGGAAGATGACTGTAACACACAGTATTTATAAAATAAATCCCCCAAATTTGTTTTTTGACAACAAATAATATTAATCTTTATTGGAAGATGACTGTAACACACATCTTCTTTATTGGAAGATGACTGTAACACACAGTTGTTTTTCTTACTAAAAGCTTCCAGCAATGTGAAAAGAAAAATTCTCAAAATGTGGGGTAAAGAAAAAACATTCAAAAAAGTATAACCATCATTTCGTGGTTAAACAATCTACTGAAAAATGGAAAATGAAGTAAAAACTATTGAAATAGGAGAGGTAAGCCTTTTAGTCAGTAGGGTTTTCTCTTGATTAAAGCTTGCATATAAATTGCTTTGGAAATAAATGGAAGAACTCTATAGGCATAAACAAGACTATCTGGAGCGGGGGGAAATGGTTGAAGTGAACTTGAAAATTATTAAATAACTGGCATGTAACATCAGGTAGATTTGGCCTTTTGCCTTCTAAAAGGAAGATACATTTTACTAAACAAACTTCTAAGTTATACAGTCCTATTGGCAACAGCATTATATAAACTGGACATTTAACATGTTCTCTCTGTTTAAGTCCAACAGGATTTTTCCACATGCTTTCTCATTAAACTGTCATAATAGCAGCATTTAGTGGAGAAGTAAGAATATTTCAGGCAGATAACTTCTATACCTCTTTTGTATATTAAGGGAAACACTGAGTTTTGTGTAAGCACAGTAAATTAACTTATTCCAGTTATTATTAGGACCATAACTCTCCAAGGAAACATCTTTTTAAATGTGTTTTTATGATTTTTTTTTTTCTTTTTTTTGCCGTACGCAGGCCTCTCACTGTTGTGGCATCTCCCGTCGCGGAGCACAGGCTCCGGACATGCAGGCTCAGTGGCCATGGCTCACAGGCCCAGCCACTCCACGGCATGTGGGATCTTCCCGGACCGGGGCACAAACCCATATCCCCTGCATCGGCAGGCGGACTCTCAACCACTGTGCCACCAGGGAAGCCCTATGAGATTCTATTTTAAGCTGAATGGTAGTAACGGTGCTTTTACTCTGAATTGAGTAAAAGAAAGACATTGGAGGGTCTTTCTTAAAGAACGAGAATAACTTCATGGAAAACTTCTTTGAGAGTAGTTAACCCCTGAGCACTAAAGAAGAATTCACTATATTAAGTGTAAGTGTAAGCTTCAAGGAACAAGTTGGATGCTTAGAAGTAAAAAATTTACCCCACCAACCCTTCTCCCACATTTTCCCTACTAGTTTTTCATCACGAATTTTTTTCACCTAAGTTATGCCAAACCCTGGAACGCCCTCTTCCTTTCTCAGTTGCTCAAATTCCTATTTGCTCTTTCAGATCCAGTTCCAATGTACTTAAGTTTACATAGGTTTTCCTGACATCTCTCACTTTAGGAGAGATAGTGCCTTCTCCTCTTATACTTCTGCTAAACCTAGTATCATTTGTATTATAATCCAACAACCCTTTCTGCAATTAAATAGCCTACCAGTGTATTCATCCCTGGGGGACATACCATCATCTGTCCATTTGTATAAAGCCAAAATCCAAAGGGTCATCTTTGTTGTCTCCTTTCTTTTTATCTCTTCCATAGCTAGACCATTACCAGTCAGTTTTGTCTGCCAGACCAGTCTGTCAGTTTTTCCCTGCCAGATACCTTTATAAATAAGTTTGGTTCTCTCTATCTCCAGTGTCTCCACCACAGTTCAAACCCTCATCATCTCTGCCAGAATACTGCTGCAATAGTCTTCTTTGGATCTAAAGAGTCTCTTGTAGACAGCATATAGTTGGATCATGATTTTTAATCTATTCTGCCAATCTCTCTGCCTTTTGATTGGAGACTTTATTTGCATTTAAAGTAAGAATGTACTGACTTCTTTGTCATGTTGCATTACTGCCTCTTTTGTGTTGAGTTTTCGTAGTGAAATGTTTTAATTTTCTTCTTCCTTTTGCCTATATTCTTTGTGGTTATATTTAACATTCTAAAGTTTTAAGACTCTAATTTGAATTTACACCAGCTTACCTTCAGAAGCATTACAAAAACTCTGCTCCTTTACAGCTTCATCCCTAACCTTTTCATTTCTTGATAGGACAGAATTATGTTTTTTTATATTATGTATCCAAAGACATAAACTAAAATTTTTTTATGCATTACTTTCATATTATATAAAAAACAATATGTGGAGTTACAAAACAAAGTTACAATAACACTAGCTTTTGGACTCACAGTTTTTTAAAGAAATGTATAGTCTCTTAAACCAAGTAGAAAACAGAAAGTTGAGTCACAAACCACTGTTAAGATAATACTAGCTTTTATAGTTGCCCATATATTTACCATTAGTGAGATCTTTATTTCTTCATACTGCTTCAAGTTACTGTCTAGTGTCCTTTCATTTCACCTTCGAGATTCCCTTGAGCATTTCTTACACGGCAGGTCTAGTAGTCAGAACTCCCTCAGCTTTTGTTTACCTGAGCGTATATTTTAATCTCTCTCTCACTTTTGAAGGACGGTTTTGCTGCATATAGTATTTTCAATTGACAGGTTTTTTTCTTTTAGCACTTTGAATATATGGACCCACTGTTTTCTGCCCTCCTAAATTTCTGTCGAAAACTCTGCTGATAATCTTATTGAAGATACCTTGTATGTGGCTATTTGCTTTTCTCTTGCTGCTTTCAAGATTCTCTTTTTGTCTTTAGCTTTTGACAGATTGATTATAATGTGTCTCATTGTGGGTCTCTGAGTTCATCCTAAGAATTTGTTGCGCTTCTTGGCTGTTTATATTCTTGTCTTTTGTCAAATTGGGGCAGTTTTTGACCATTATTTGTATAATCTCACTGTCCCTTTCTCTATTCTCCTTCTAGGACTCCCACAGTGCATATATTGGTCCACTTGTTAGTGGCCCAAAGGTTCCTTAGCCTTTGTTCACTTTTCTTCATTGGCGAATAGGGGTTCAACAATGGCCATCTACCTCTGTGTCTGCACCTTTGTGTCTCCACATCCTTGATCAGAAGCAGCAATCAGTGATCAGAGCACAGATCCCTGATATTTGGAGGACAGGCCCTTATTGCCCACGGTGTCTCCTGCAAGCTGCATGCAGGCTGTTACAGGAACAAGTTCATGGCTGCCTGCCACTGGGCTGGGAGGTGGCGGGTAACTGCTGCTGAGCTAAGTACAGAAATTGGTTGAAATTAACTTTGTTTAACATCCAAGCCTTTCTCTGGAAGTTACAGCCTTTAAAAAGACTTCAGAGTTCCAAAATAGTTATATGTGAGACAGATTCTGTCATTGAATCTGTTGTCTGTGTTGGGAAACAGAATCCTGGTGCTTTCTACTTTGCCATCTTCCCAGAATCCTCTCCTGCAATAGTCTTCTAAGTGGGGGTATAACTCAGAAACAGCCAGATGGAAGAGATGCATAGGACAAATATGTAGGAAGGGGTGTAGGGCTTCCATGCCTTCTCTGGGTGTGCCACTCTCCCACCACCTCTACGTGTTCACCAGCCTGGAAGCTCTGTACCCCGTACTACTGGGGTTTTTATGGAGGCTTCATCATGTGGGTGTGATCAATTATTAACTCCATGTCTAGCCCCTTTCTCCTCTCTGGAGATTAAGAAACAGGGCTAGAAATTCCAAGAATATGGCTTGGTCTTTCTGGTGACCAGCCCTCATCCAGGAGCCCACCGAAAGAGTCAACTCATTAGAACAAAAGACACTGCTATCACCCAGGAAAATAATTGGGACTTAGGAACTCTGTCATGAACTGGGGTCAAAGACTAAATGCTAGAACAAAATTCTCCTAGCACCTCTATTTACAAAAGTTTTATGAGCTCTGTGCCAGGAACAGAGACCAACACATAAATATTTTCTTTTATTTCACAAGGTACATAACTCTTGGATTTGGCTGTTTTCCACTTGGCAAAATGAATTTAAGATTTATCCAGGACTTCACTGGTGGTTCAGTGGTTAAGATTCTGCACTTCCACTGCAGGGGGTGTGGGTTCAATCCCTGGTTGGGGAACTAAGATCCTGCCTGCCATGTGGCACGGCCAAAAAACAAAAAAAAAGTTGTGTAAATTAATAGCTTTTATTACTGAATAGTACTCTGTTCTAATGATGTACCATATTTTGTTTAACTGTTCACCTATTGAGGGACATCTTGGCTGCTTCCACTTTCATGAATAAAGCTGCTAGAAACATTAGTGTGCAGGGTTTTGTGGACATAAGTTTTCACATCAGTTGGCTAAATACTTAGGAGTGCTATTGCTGAGTCATATGGGAAGTCTGTGTTAATTTTATAAGAAATTTCCAAATTGTTTTCCAGAGTGATTGTACCATTTTACATTTCCACCAGCACAGGCGTGCCCTGTGGTTCTGCATTCTCACTAACATTTGATAGTGTAGTACTTTTTTTGAATAGCTCAAAGAGCTATTCTAATAGGTATGTAGTGGTATCTCATTGTTGTTTTAATCTGCATTTCCATAATGACAAGTGATGTTCAGCATTTTTCATATGCTTATTTGCCATCCTTACATCTTCTTGATGAAGTGTGTGTTCAGATCTTTTGCTCATTTTAAAAATTGGGTTAGTTTTCTCTTTACTGTTGAGTTTTAAGAGCTCTGTATATATTCTGGATACAAGTCCTTTATCAGATATGCGTGTATTTTTCCTAGTTTGCAGCTTGTTTCTTTTTCTTTTCTTCATTCTCTTAACAGTGTCTTTCCTAAAGGAAAGAATTTAATTCTAATAAAGTTCAACTTATCATTTTTTCCTCCATGTATCTTGCTTTTGGTGTTGTATGCAGAAAGTCTTTGTCAGAGGTCAAAGAGATTTTCCTTTGTGTTCTCCTGCATGTTTTGTACTTATGTACTTTACATTTAGGTCTATGAACTGTTTTGGGTTAATTTTTGTGTAAGTTATGAGATAAGTGTTAATCTTCATTTTTTGGCGTATGGTTATCCAATTGTTCCTGCACCATTTATTGATACAGACTATCCTTTCTCCATTTAATTGCCTTTGTACTTTGTGAAAAATCAATTTACTATATTTGTATAGATCTATTTTTGGGCTCTCTTCTGTTCCATTGAGCTATGTGTCCATTCTTTTGCCAGTACTACACTGTAACGTTATAGTATAGTAATTAGCCTTGAACTTGTAATGTGAGTTCTCTGACTTTGTTCTTGTTTTTCAGAATTATTTTGGCTATTTTAGTACCTTTACCTTTCCATATGCATTTTAAAATCAGTCTTTTGGTATCTACAAAAAAGCTTTCTGGAATTTTGATTTGAATTACAGTGACTGTATAGATGAAATTCAGAATAATTGACATCTTAACAATGTGAACTCTTCTAATCCATTAACATGAGGTTTTCTTGGATTTTTTTCATCAGTGTTTTGGAGTTTTCCACGTACAGTTCTTACACATATTAATATTTTGTTAGATTTATACCTGAGTATTTCATTTTCCCCCCAGTGGTATCCTAATTTTTTTTTAAAGTTTCAAATTCCAGTTGTTCATTACAGGTGCATAGGAGAACAATTGAGTTTTATATGTTGACCTTGTATCTTGCAACCTTGCAAAACTTATTAGTTCCAGGAGGGTTTTTTTGTTTTGTTTTCTTTTCTTTTTGTAGATTCTTCGGGGTTTTCTACATAGACAATCATGTCATCTGTGAATGGAAGTAGTTTTATTTCTTCCTCTCCAATTTGTATACCTTTTAATTCTTTTTCTTGCCTTTTTATACTAAGTGGGACTACAAATACAATGTTGTAAAGGACTGGTGAGAGAGGGCATCCTTGCCTTATTCCCAGTCTTAGGGGGAAAGCATTCACTTTCCATTAGAAGTATGTTAACTCTAGACTTTTTTTTTTAATGTAATCATTTATTATTTATTAATTAATTAATTTATTTGGCTGCATCGGGTCTTAGTTGCAGCACACGGGATCTTTTGTTGTGGCGCGTGGGCTCTTTGTTGTGGCTTGCGGGCTTCTCCTTAGTGGCAGGCAGGCTCCAGAGCACACAGGCTCAGTGGTTGCGGCACATGGGGTCTCTAGTTGTGGCACATCAGCTCCAGAGCACGTGGGCTCAGTTGCCCTGCAGTGTGTGGGATCTTAGTTCCCCCTCCAGGGATTGAACCTGCATCGCCTGCACTGGAAGGCAGATACTTAACCACTGGACCACCAGGGAAGTCCCATTAACTGTAGGCTTTTTGTATATACCCTTTATTAGCTTAAGGAAGTTTCCTTCTGCTACTAGTTTCTTCAGAATTTTTATCATGGATGAGTGTTAAATTTCATCTCTTTTTTATTCTGTTTGGTCCTCAAATCAAATAGGTCATTTAATATGTCATTAGAACTTGTTTTTTCTTACATAGTTAAATTTAAACAAAATTAATCTTTATTTTTGATAAAAGGAAAAATCTAAAAATATCTAAATACATGTTTAATATGTAACATGAGATTAATACCTCATTTTATCATGAAATGAATAGAAAAGTAAGTAAAGACAATTTATTATGTAATTTAAAATAATATATTGATTTTTTTTTACCTTAACTTCAATTATATGCTGTACAAGACAATGAAAAATATTTCAAAACTTTGCTTAAGGGGGGATGTGAAGTCCTCTATTACTATTAATTTTAGAATAGTTAAGACATTGTATAATTTATAAACATTGTATAATTTACATCAGTTTGAGAAGTATCCAACTTATGCAGTGGACTTTAATTTTTAAAAGTCATTTACATAATGTTTGGAATTTCATGACAAAAAGGTATAGTATATTATGTAACATGGCTTCCTATAATTTTGAAGTGCCATCTGATGTCATATCCTTATAAAATTTAAATATTAGTTTTATGTATGTTAGTGGTGAAAAAGGGATACAGAATAACCTGTGTGAGATCCATGGGGCACACTTCTGCTCAGCTTTCTGTGGTAAATGGGCAAAAGGTTAAGCCATCAGTCCATTTCCCAGTGTCTGTTGAACAGTGTCTTTCTTTGTGTTGCTTCACTTGTTAGAGCAATATAGCAAGTGTTATTGAGAGGTGAAACAAAGCAAGTGTTACATCAAACACTGATGGCTTTTTTAAAAGTTGGAATGGGATATTATTGGATGTTGCAAAGAGTATAGTGATAGTACATTTTTATGGAGACCACTGCTCCAGAGTAAACTGTATTGGAAATCAAATCAACATTATGTATTAGTGATATTCGTGTAAATATAAATATTATATCTAATGCATCAGTTTTAAAGAGTAAAGTAACGTAAAGTAATGTTGTGGGCCGGGGAAGTGATTCAAAAAAAAAAACCATTAAAAAAAAAATTACCAGCCACGGGTTTATCTTCCTTAGCCATTTACTTGTGGTAGATTTTACTTTCTATACAAGTAAACCTTTTATTCATAAGATGTAGCTTTAAGCATATTGTAAAAGGTAAACCAATTAAGTATAGAATGCTTTCAGAAGCATGAAATGTTATTTAGGACCTTTCTTATAAGGGCCATGGAGTATTTCTTGAGCATCCATGCAGATTAGATCTTGAACAGCTGCATGGAGCACACAGAAGCCATGATTCCTGTCTCTCTGAACTAACTTGAATAAAGTCTTTCATCTAAAGATCTCACTGTTTGTCTATTTCATGAATCCCTCATCTCATCTCTGAAGCACTCCATTCAATTTAGTACAGTTCAACATTGTGGTTTAGAGCTCTAGAAATTGCTGTTGTAACTTATAATGCACAAAAATAACAAGTTGAAGTAATTTCAAAAAATTTTTAAAAATTATATAAAATCTACAGTGATTTTGTGGGCAGAGATTTAGAATGATAACTAGGGATTCTAATTCAAACTTAACTAGATTCTAATTCAAACTTAACTGTGACTTTAAGTAAATTTTGTATGTTCGAAGCGTCCAATTTCTCTGTAGTTATAACAGGGACTAACAGAATTAAGAGAAATAAGTGTGTTGAGATGCTTGTTATTAAGTTCATTTGTTTTATATAAATTTACAGTGCTGTCATTCTGCCCTCTTAGTCCTTCTCATAATCTGAGGCTCCTATCATATCCCATGTTCTATAAAAATTGTTCTGCAACCACTTTAGCAGTTATTAAACTGAAAAAGTCACTGTCATATTATTGAGATGTAAATTTGTTAAGAACATATCAGATGATCCTTTCCTCCTCTGGGTACTTGTATCACATATTGCCACTTATTTGGCTACCCATCCATTGCCTCCCATTTTATGCTGTATGCTTCCTATTCCTGTCTACATATTATGAGTTCTTTGAATTCAGGGATCTTAACTTACTTGAATCTTCATAAAAATTAATATGTACTGCCTTCTAAATATGGAATAAACTTTTTTCATTGCTTCAGAGTATCTTACACATATGTTCCCTTTCAGTAATGGAGTTGGTCAAATTTGACTATAATTTTACTAAGGAACTTATTTATTTATTGTATAAAAACCATCTGGTCATAATCTTAGAAATCTGATATATGTTTTTTTTTATTTGAGTATATGAAAATTAGGGAACCAGAGAAATTTTGATCTAAACATTTCTAACTCAGAATGACAAAAACACAAAAGGAGTTTGAGTATTATACATTAGAAATGGAATAATGTAGGTGGCATTTATTGGTGCAATCAGGGAACATTATTGGTATCAACTAAATACTAGGCTCTTTGCTATAGCCTGGAGACATAGTGATTAAAAAAAAAAAACAAAGAAAGAAAAAGACAAGATCTGTACCTGATGGAGCTTCTAGTCAGCAAATAGGCAAAGCATATTTAAACCAGACAGTAACAATGTATAAGGATTATGAATACAGTAGGCTGATGAGAGAGAGCAACTGAGTGAAGGGTGAGCTACTTTGTATACAGTGATTAGGAAAGTCCTCTTAGAGAAAGATACAAAGTAAGACCAAAAGGATAAGGAAGTACCTAGATTGTGGTCTCTAAATATGGTTTCTCTCTGAAAGTAATCAGAATTCCTTGGAAAACTAGGTTACTGCAGATCTGGAATAGGAACTGTAAAAGAAAACAAAGAAATTATTAAAGTCTATTGGGGTCATGATATGGGAGCCAACTTGGAGGAGCTCCCACTGACCACAGATGTAGCATTTGGAGCATCAAGAGAATTGTGACTGCAGTAGATTGAAACACATCCATTATTCAAAATATGTGAGTTCATAATGTTACTTTAAAAATTCATTGTTCACTTTTGGACCAACAGTCAAGTATTTATCTTGCCTTTCCTCTGAGAACTGTACCTCAGCATACCCAAACAGTCCAAGAGGGATAGTTCTTTAAAAAAGAATTCAAGCTAATAAATGCAGAAAGAATGATAAACTATTCTTTTTCTTTTTTTTTTTTTTTTGCAGTACGCAGGCCTCCCAGTGCTGCAGCCTCTCTCGCCGCGGAGTACAGGCTCCGGACGCGCAGGCTCAGCGGTTGTGGCCCACGAGCCTAGCCGCTCCGCAGCACGTGGGATCCTCGCGGACTGGGGCACGAACCCGCGTCCCCTGCATCGGCAGGTGGACTCCCAACCACTGCGCCAACCGGGGAAGCCCTAAACTATTCTCTTTTACTGAAATGAAACCAAACACTTAGGCATTTAAACTTTCCACATTTTTCTTTATATACTTTTGAATATTTTGTGTTCGGAAATTTAAAAATAAGTTTAAAGGAGGGGCAGCAAGAACTCAGCTGGTAGGAATGGGAGTGGTGGGAAGAGATTTCATACAAATAAAGAACGGTGTGAACAAGGTACAGAAGTGAAAAAAAAATTCTGTACATATTCAGGGAAGACTTAGGAATTGTATTCCCCAAAGTGCAAGGTATGTAAGTGGAAGTATTGTGGATATGCAGTTATATGTGAGTTTTCAGAATACATAGGACCTGAAAATAGTGAAACCAAACTATTGCCAAATTCAAAAGGAACTCGAGATTCAAAGGAGGTTCTCTGTAGTTCCTGCTACCCTTTGGGCTCATTGAAATAATGGTAAACAGAAACATTCAACAATGGATTTAATTAAGCCAAATTGATTTGGCAGCAGACCTTAAAAGAAAGGTACCATGTATAGAATGCACCACTGATTTTACTTGGGCAGCTTCTGCTTAAAGTAGGCAGTCAGTTAATGTGATTGTTCTTCATCTCAGCATTTTATTTGTTCTTTTTAAAGTTGCATGTATAGAGATGAATATCCCAAAGTTAATGATTTCTGATCCATTATATTGGACCTTGTTACAGTGTTAGGGAACCACATATGTTTCCTTCTAAAAGTAGTATGCTCTGTATTCAGAGTGAGTAGTTTAACCTTGCCAATAAAATCCTGTACCTATTATGGATACTCTGTTTTGTCCAGGTTCATGTTTGTATGGATAACAATAAGTGAGTATTTCTTTGTGAAACTAATTTTTTCATTTTAAGTGATTTGTGCCATGGTATTATTTAATAAGAAAAAAACTCTTAAAGTCTGTCTTGAAAATTACTAGTATGGAATAACAACAAGTTTTGTCCATTAATTTTACAAGCCAGTGTTTATCTTTCTGCTCCAAATTGAATGTGTTGTAGTCTTTCCTGGTATATGAGTTTGACTGCTGGGATTCAGAAATGGAGTATATACCACAGCAGAGGAGTGATGGAAAATTGAGATGTCAAGCTGAGTAATCAGAGCTCTGTGGAGGTGGACAGCTGTGTTCCCTGTGATATACCTGGGTAGTTTGTTTTTGTGGCTGGTCACATAGTTTGGTGAAGTGGAAAGCATTTCAATTAAGTTTCAATTTTCTCATCTTTATACTCACCTGTTTCCTAAAAATGAGGATAAGAGAAGACTTTGGAAATAATGAAACAAGTTATGGTGTTCTACCATTTATCATTGGTTCTTCTGAATTAAATTTATATATGGAAAGATGGGATTGCTAAGTAATGTATTTTAAGGAAAAGAGGTTCCTTTATAGCACAATACTTATTTTATAATTTATATTTTATTATATTATATATGTATTTTTTAACAGGGTATCCAGAAGTTGGCTAGTCAGTATCTGAAGAGAGATTGGCCTGGAATAAAAGCTGATGATCGGAATGATTACAGGTAACTTAATAAGTAGCTCTTGCCCATTTTCTTTAAAACTGGTTTCACACAGAGCCATGTCACATATATACAACATAGACTCCAGTTTTTTAAAAAATTGCTTCTTTCCTCTGCTGTGTTTTTAGATATATCAAAATTATCAGACAATGTTAATGTTCTACAACATATATATTGTATATGAAATAGATCATTTTCATATGTCTTAAGCCAAGCTTCCATTTTGTTTAATTGATACCCACATAAGGAATTTAAAGCAGATAGATGACAATGGAACACAAATTGTTTCCTCAGTGACCTATAAATGAAACACATTATCACAACAATAATGAAACAAGATTGTAATTTCTATCATGATTATTGATTCTTTACTTCTGAAACAAATCCTACATTTGGAAAGATAGGATTCTGTGAGCCTAGGGGAAAAGAGTTTCTAAATTATATATATTATATATATATATATATGTATATATACATAGTATACAGACACCCACAAGGTATCTAGAAATTGATTAGTCAATATCCCACATACAAATTTTAAAGAAGGTAGACAACGGTGGAATATAAATTGTGTCTTCATACAGATATCTTTAAAATATTTATAATTGTGTTTAGAATTTGGTGTCTTTTTTGCAGTTAATTTGGAAGTATTTATTAGCTTTTGTGCTCAAGACTGTCCTTAGTGTTGAGGGAACCAGAAGTCAAAGACAGGATTTCAGAGCTTGCAGTCTGGTTGAAGTTAAGACTAATTATTACTCATGAAACAATAGCAGAGAATCCAGGGTAATTAAGAACTCAGTATTGAAGTGTGTGGTTTGAAATATGAATATGAAATCAAGTTGCTGGATCATCAGGTAATTTCTTAATGGAGATGGAAAACTGCAGGATACACAAGAAACCTTAATAGTTCTTCACAGTTGCAAGACTGATAACTTGGAAGGTGGCATGATAGCTATAAATAATACATCTGTAGTTGCAATATGGAATAATAAAGCAAAACAGGAACTAAATATAGGAATTTTCTTGTGGACTTTTCAGTATCTACAAAGTTCAGCTAAGGGGGGAAAAGAGAGGAGATGAAACCCTAGGCGAAAGAGACAATCAGAGCAAAGCCTTGAGGTGAAAGTGAGAATGATATATTCAGTATTGCTGGCATGAGGAAAGCCTGACCAAGGAAGAGACTGGTTGCTAGAGAGTAAAGAAGGACTCCAACTTACAGATAGGTTCTATTCCAAGTTTGTTTGAAATTCAGGATGCAGGTTACCAAAGAAATAAGGATAAGGTTCTGCTCCCAGGCTAGCTTATGCAACCTAATTTTTAAAAGTATGTTAAGCCGGGCTTCCCTGGTGGCGCAGTGGTTGAGCGTCCGCCTGCAGATGCAGGGGACACAGGTTCGTGCCCTGGTCCGGGAAGATCCCACATGATGGGCCCGTGAGCCATGGCCGCTGAGCCTGTGCATCCGGAGCCTGTGCTCTGCAACGGGAAAGGCCACAACAGTGAGAGGCCCGCGTAGCGGGGGTTGGGGGGGGAGTATGTTAAGCCAACTTTTACTAAATATTTACTGTATACCAGATACTATGCTAGGAACTTTATCTCCCATGATTATCAAAACGTGATAATCAAACCTGTGAGGTGCGTATTATTATCCCCTTTTTATATATGAGGAAACTAAGTCTCGGGTTGTATGCTTTACTCAAGGTCACACAGCTATGTAAATACTCAGTCATTTATTCATTCATTCATTCTTTTTTCATTCTTTTTTTATTAATTAATTAATTTATTTATTTTTGGCTGCACTGGGTCTTCGTTGCTGCGCACAGCCTTTCTCTAGTTGCGGTGAGTGGGGGCTACTCTTCGTTGTGTGTGGTCTTCTCACTGCGGTGGCTTCTCTTGTGGAGCATGGGCTCTAGGCGCATGGGCTTCAGTAGTTGTGGCATGCGGGCTCAGTAGTTGTGGCTCGTGGTCTCTAGAGCT
The DNA here is from genome assembly GCF_000442215.2 of Lipotes vexillifer. NCBI lineage: Eukaryota > Metazoa > Chordata > Mammalia > Artiodactyla > Lipotidae > Lipotes > Lipotes vexillifer. Next base: position 445,368 of record NW_006773138.1, on the reverse strand, counting down.
CAGGCTCAGTAGTTGTGGCACACAGACTTAGTTGCTCCGCAGCATGTGGGATCTTCCCAGGGTCGAACCCCTGTCCCCTGCATTGGCAGGCGGATTCTTAACTACTGCGCCATTAGGGGAGTCCCTCATTCATTCTTTATTTATGAGATAGATGTGAAATATCTACTTACATGCTAGTTGTTAAAGTAGACATCAGGATTAAAGAGAGTAGAAGGTATGGTGCCTCTTGTTAAGGAGCTTAAAGGAGATAGCCACTATAAACAGTTGCGATATTGGGTAGTAGTAGAGGTGCATTTGGACTGTAGAGGAAAACCTAGGCTTCTAGAGCTGAGTCTTAAAGGATGTGCAGGAGCTTGTCAGCGTTGGGAAGAAGGAATTCTAAGCAGAAGTAACACCTTAAATGCAGGGAGGCATGAGAAAATATGAATGTTAGGTAGCAATGAAGTGTGTATGGGTTGGAGGGTAAGAGGAGTGGTGGACCTGGAGGATACCTAGATAGGCATCATGAAGGACTTTGCATATCACAGAGTTTCTTTTTTATTCAGAAGATAACAGAAGCATCAAAGAATTTCCATAAGAGGAATGACAAGTTCAGCATACTTTAGTAACTGTATGAAGGTGGACTAAAGGGGTATGAGGGTGGACTGAAGGGATATGAGGAAGAATTCAGAAAGAATAGAATTGCAGGAATTTAATCCCTCATCATTTCTTATTTGAACCATGAAAATTATAGTAGAAATTAGGCTATGGGGCAGATTTCAGAGATATTTAGAAAACTGAAGCTAGAGGACTTGCTATTGATTTGGCAGTTTTGTTTTTGTGTTTGTTAGATTTGTTCTGAGACAGACTACAAACAGTTTTCTGTAACTGTCAAACTATAAAGTAGTTTTCTCAGTATCTAAAATAGTTCTTGGAACATAGAAAGCATTTGATAAATATTTACTGACTGAAGGATGAAGTAGAGGGAGGGAGAGGAAGGGTTGTAGAATGACTCCCAGGTTTTTTAACTTAGGCAACTGAGAGGATGGTGGTGCCATAGTGAAAAAAGACAGTAGATCAGGATTGAGGGTGAGAATGGCAGTTGCCATTTTTTGTTTGTTTGTTTGTTTATTAGGAGTTTATTTCAGCTCCAGTCAATTAAAATTTTCCTTTAACTTTTTTGTGTTTATATTTGTATTGTTAATTTAAAATTTCTTACCCAAATAATGCGTGCTTGTTGAATGTGTAACAGAGTATAAAGTGTACCTCATCCTCTTTGCCAAGCATCTTCCATTCACATTTCTACTAGAGTAATTGCTGTTAGAAGTATGTGGTCTTTTCTTCCATATTTTTCCTGTGCAGTGCATACATGAACATAAACAGTTGTGCTTTTAACAGAACTAGAATTATTATATACATATGCTTTTGTAATTCCCTCCACACATACACCTTCCATACACACACCTAAGGAGTCTATTTTACTTTATTTTTTATTTATTTATTTTTATTTAAATATGGTTGATATCTTATGGTTGATATGTTATGGTAGTTTCAGGTGTACAGCAAAGTGATTCTTCAGTTACACATACATATATTTTTTTCTGATTCTTTTCCATTATAGGTTATTACTAGATATTGAATGTAGTTCCCTGTGCTATACAGTAAAACCTTATTGTTTATCTATTTTATATATAGTGGTATGTATCTGTTAATCCTCTACTCTTAATTTATCCCTCCCCCTCCTCTTCCCCTTCGGTAACCAGAAGTCTGTTTTCTCTGTCTGTATGTTTCTGTTTTGTAAATAAGTTCATTTGTATTATTTTTTGGATTCCACATATAAGTGATATCATGTAGTATTTGTCTTTCTCTGTCTGGCCTCCTTCACTCTGTATGATAATCCCTAGGTCCATCCATGTTGCTGCAAATGGCAATATTTCATCCTTTTTAATGGCTCAATAACATTCCATTGTGTGTGTGTGTGTGTGTGTGTGTGTGTGTGTGTGTGTATCAGTCACATCTTTATCCACTTATCTGTTGATAGACACTTAGGTTGCTTCCATGTCTTGGCTATTATGAATAGTACCACTGCAAACATTGGAGTGCATGTATCTTTTTGAATTAGAGTTTTCATCTTTTCCGGGTATATGCCCAGGAGTGGGATTGCTGGACCATATAGTAACTCTATTTTTAGTTTTTTAAGGAACCTCCATACTGTTTTCCATAGTGACTGCCCAGTTTACATTCCCACCAACAGTGTATGAGGGTTCCCTTTTCTAAGGAGTCTATTTTAGATGTCCCTTCAAGTCGGTTTGTTCAGGTCCCCTCTTCTTTTTAATGGCTATGTTAGTGCCATAGAGTGGGTAATTATAGTTTGTTATCCATTTCTCTGTTGGTAGTTAGTTTATTACTATTGCAAATAATGCTGCAGTGGATAACTCATGTATGCACATAGTTATATCTTTGTGCATTGTGAAAGTATATCTATAGGGTTAATTCTTAGAGGGGAGCATGCTGGGTCAAAGGGTTTATACATTTAAAATGTGAAACTATAAATTAACCTTCATAAACTCTGTCTTAGTATATTTTACATGTCTTCAAATTTGATTTGAAATTACCCATTTCTTTTTATTTTTTACCAACAGGGCACATGGTCAGTCTTTGAAAATTTTTGCCAGTCTGATGATACATGCACCATTTAATGCCATTAAACCCACCCCTGTTTGCCTGGAAACTAGACTTCTGTAATAATACTTTCTCTAAGACCTTTTTTTTTAATCTTTGAGGACAGGTTTTTCAGTCCTGTCTTAGTCTGTTCAGGCTGCTGTAACAAAATACCACAGACTGGGTGGCTTATAAGTAAGAGAAATTTATTTCTCACAGTGCTTGAGACTGAAGTCCAAGACAAAGATGCCGGCATGGGAAAAAAAAAAAAAAAAAAGATGCCGGCATGGTCAGGTTCTGGTGAAGTCCCTCTTCTGAGTTGCAGACTTTTCAACTTTTAGCTGTGCCCTTACTTGGTAGAAGGGGTTTGGGAGCTCTGTGGGGTCTCTTTTATAACGGCACTATTCTGCCTTCACCTCTGCAAAGCCTCACCTCCTAATACCATCATCACCTTTGGGGATTAGGATTTCCACATATGAATTTCAGGGGACCACAAGCATTCAGACCATAGCAAGTCCTTCCTATGTAAATATTTCTTGGAGTTCCCTCAGCTCTCTTGTGACTGTTTTAAGTAATCTTATCTATATTTCTATCTTTAAATATTGCCTATAAACTAGTAATGATCTGTGTTTTTATTAACTCTTCAGCTTGGGAACCAACAAGTCAACTGCCTCCAACTGTGACTTCTTTTCAGACCTCATCTTCTCTTAGGAATGTTAAGTAGCTGCTTCTCTGTCTGTGATCTCTCCCCTTCACAATTTCATTGCCACAGTACCACCAACCTGTATGTCTGTATGTCTTTGTAAAATAGGCCTACTCCCACCTCCTACTTGAAAATCTTCTATTGTTTCTCCTTGCTAATAGTATGAAATTAAAAAAATATATTTTTTTTATGATATCAAAAGCCAGGAAGAATCCTGACCCAAAATTACCTTTCTTTGCTCCTTTCTGGCCATTTCTCCTTTTTTCATGCTTGGTTCCCCAACCCTTGGGCACCTTAAGCTGCAGTTGCACTGCAGTTCTTATCACACCTCAACTGGACTGAGTATCAGTCATTCTCCCTGCCTTTACTTCTGTTACCTAGGCTGAGGATAGTCTCCCTTCCTACTACCAAAAACAGCAATACATGAACACTTACTTATTAAACACCATACTTTCTCCTGTTATCAGTCACTATGTAACTTAATCTTAGATTATTAATTTAACTTGTCACATTTTCTAGAGTCTTCTTGATGTGTGGTGCTGTATTCCAGGGCAAGGGTAGATCTGTGATTTTTGTTTGTTAAACTTTTGTTTTTACTTAAAAAAAAATTATAGATTCATGTGCAGTTTTAAGAAATAATACAAAGAGTGTTCTTATACTCTTCACCCAGTTCCCCCAGTAGTAATATCTTGCGTAACTGTAATACAACATCACAACCAGGAAATTGATATTGATACAATCCACCAATCTAATTTAGAATTCACCAGTTTTACATGTACTTATTTGTGTGTATGTAGGTGTATGCATATTAAGTTCTGTGGTGTTTTATCACATATGTAGATTCGTGTGACCACCACTACAGTCAAAATAAATTTGTTGGTTTATTTCTTAATAAAAATTTTCCCTGATAAGGTTTTCTCTGTCTTCCAGTGTAATTGTCATATGAGAAATAGTTCACAGCGAGATTTTAGGTGGTATATGGATGAATATTTTTGAATTTTACTAATTAAAACTTAATTATTGCAAGTTTTATTTTTCAATTAGAGTGGAATATGAAGTAGTAAGATACATATATTTTAGTTTAAACGGTGAGTCATTTTAACAAAAAATAATAATGGTACAGGAGATATGAGGCACAAATTGTGTAAGACATACACAAAGAACTTAGTATACACCTTTTTTAAAGTGAAGAGACTCTTTTTAAAAATTCTTTAATAGTAATGCTGGACCTAGAACAATCTTATGTCAGCAGAAGAGCAGAGGTTTGGGACCCAGACAGATCTGGGTTTGAATCTAGTCTCCATCATTCCCTCCTCTCCTTCCTCCTGTAAATATATATTGAATGAGTGCCTGCTGTGCCAGACCCTGTTCTAGGTGCTGAGGATACAAGAGTGAATAAAACAAAGCTTCTGCTGTATGGAGTCTTCGTTCTAGTGAAAGAAGACAAGACAATAAGCATATGAGTAATTAAACATTGCCACTTGGTGACAAGGACAGTAAACATAGTTAAAAGAAAACAGAGTACCAAGAAGTGGTTGGCACTGCAGTGGATATACTGTGTAGAACCTAGACTTTAGGGAGACGAGAGCAAAATCAGAGAGAGGTCATTTAGGCTATTATAGTAATCCAGGCACGAGATAATGGTGGCTGAAACTAGGGTAGTAGCAGTGGAAGAGATAGACAGTAATCAGATTCCATTATATTTTTAAAGTCTAGTGAACAGTATTTCTTGGTGAATCTGATGTGGAATATGAGAAAAAAAGGAGGAATCGATGATTCTAGGGGTTTTGGCTTGAACAACTAGAGGTTTGAGTAGCTGTCAATGAGATGGAATAGATTAACAGAACAGATTTTAGGGAAATCAAGAATTTGTTTTTGGACATGTTAGTTTTAAGATACCTACTAAATATCCAAGTTGGATATGTTAAATAGGCAACTGAGGGGTTAGGGAAGAAGTCTGAATTAAAAATTCAGGAATAGTCAGCATAGTGACAGTATTTAAAGCCTTGAGACTGCATGAGCTTATCTAAAGAGTGAGTGTGAAGAGAAGAAGCTGACTGTGGGGACACTTTAGCATTTACAGGGCAATGAGATGAAGAGGAACTAGCACAGGAGCCTAAATTGTGGCTCGTGAGATAAGGCTAGACCAAGAGAGAGAGCTATCCTAGAAGCCAAGTGAAGATAGCATTTCAAGAAGGATAAAGTAGGTCAGTACTGCTGATAGACTGAATAATAGGCCCAAAGCTTGAACTGACTATTGGGATTAGCCACAGGGAGATCTTTGATGACCTTGACAAGTAATTTCAGAGTGGTGGATGCTAAAACCTTATTTGAATTGAATCAAGAGTGACCAGGAGGAGAAGTGGAAACAGTAATTTCAGACATTTCTTTTGAGGAGTTTTGCTGTTAAAGGGAGCAGACATTGGGCTGGTAGCTGGAGAGAAATGGAGGGTTGATGGAGGGCTTTTTTTTTTTTTTTTTTTAAGATGCGAAACATTATATGAGTATGATCCAGTAGAGAGGGAAAAGTTGATATTGTAGGAGAAAGGACAATTACTGGATTGCTGTTGAGTTAGAGGTTATATATACAGATGTGAAGGGTTGGCTTTCAGAGCACAGGTAATTCATTGGAGTAAAAAGAGGGGTGATACAGTGTATGGGTGCAAAAGCAGGGAGATAGGTAGATGTGGAGGGAGCATGTGGACATTGTCTTCGTACTTCATTATCAGCTGAAAGTGTGGTCATATTAGAGGTTTGAGATGAGAGGAAAAGGTGGGAAATAATTATCTAGAAGAGTGAGCAAATAAGTGGATTAGGGGAATATAGTAGGATTGCTGGGGGGCACTAAGGGATTATTTGACATCAGTTGAAAGTGAGACTAGGCAGCATGATTATTGTTTACTCCAGCAACGTTCTATTGCACAGACATTGGTATGGTGTAAACAGAATTTTGGATTTAACCAAGTTTGGAATTTGTAGATTATAATGACCGAAAGAGGACTTCCCTGGTGGCACAGTGGATGGGAATCTGCCTGCGAAGGCAGGGGACACAGGTTTGATCCCTGGTCCAGGAAGATCTCACATGCCATGGAACAGCTAAGACTGTGTGCCACAGCTACTGAGCCCATGTGCCACAACTGCTGAAGCCCACATGCCACAACTACTGAAGCCCGCGTGCCTAGAGTTCGAGCTCTGCAACAAGAGAAGCCACCGCAAGGAGAAGTCCGCGCACCGCAACCAAGAGTAGCCCCCACTTGCCACAACTAGAGAAAGCCCGTGCACAGCTAGGGTGTACGTTAGAGGGTTATCATAATGGTGGACCATGAAATCTAGGCTGGGTAAGGAGCTGTAAAGGGAGATTATGAGAAGGAGTGAAAGACAGTGGAAAGGAGGTAGGATGAAATGGATTGTGGGCTCTGATAGGGTTGAATAATTGAAGTGAGAATCCTAAAGGGAGTGAGTGGAGACAAGAGGTGTTGGTCAGAGATTAGATGATTAAATTGGTATTAGAGCAGAGGGGTAGTTTTTGTTAATGGCAAAGTTTAGGTTATGACCATGAGAGTACTATTTCCTGGTGAATAGCTGTAGAAAAATTTCACAACCTCTCCAAGCCTTACTTTTTCTCCTCTGCAAAATGAGGATAATGCCTACTTTACAGAGTTGTCATGAGGATTAAATGATATGACAGTTGTAAAATACATGACATAGTGCCTAGCATGAGATAGGTTCTTAAAAGAATTTTCTTCTTTTCTTATATAATTTTGAGCCTCATTTCCTGACCTGAGCAGAATAACAAAATACCATAAATGCTTGATACATTTCCTTATGTTTCAAAATTATATATATGAAGCCTAATGAAATAAAATTTTTAGAAAATCACTCTATAACCCTTTATTATTTTTTCCCAATTGGAATGAAAAACACCACTGCCATTGGAACTACCACTATTGTGTTAACAAGAAGTACTTCTATTTCTTCTACAATTCTGTAACTATTACTATTTATTCATTTAAAAGAATCTGTGTGGCAAGAATTTTCACATCGTTTTCATTTAATTGTTAAAATAGCCCTGTGAGGTGCATGGTGCTGGTATTTTTCCATTTGCCAGTTGAGGAAATGAAAGTATAGTGAGATGTGCTACATATGATTATATTGGTTAAACTAGAACTTGAACCCAGGTCTTCTGACTGACTGGTAACCGAATTTCGTGAGTTTCATGGTGTGTCATTGTTGTGAATATGTTTGCCTTCTATTTATTTGTCTGCTAGTCTCTAAAGATCTCTTTTTAAACTCTGTAATGAAAGGATTTTTCTTTTTGTTGTACAGTCCTCATAATTTATACATTCATCCATTCATTCATTTTTTTTCATTCAACACATACTGATTATAACCTTTCTAATGGTTAGGCCATGTGCTAGGCCCTAGAAATAGCAATACAATTGTGAGAAAGACATGTACCCTTTATGAAACTTTTAGTATAGTGAGAGGGGCAAACATTAACAATTAACATAAAAATATTTATAATTGAAGGAATAGTGCTAGAACCATGTGAACAGATAACAGGGAGGGACTTGACTGAGTCTGTGCATTGGCTTGGTGGTGATCCTGAGACTTCCCTGAGGAAGTTACGTTTAAGTTGAGGTTTGAAGGATGAGCAGCAGTCAACTAGATGAAGAGGTAAAAGGAAAAGGGTGTACCTAAGGGGCGAGCATAGTTTCCTCCTTATTCCCCTCCTCTGTCCTTCCTTCTTTCCTTTATTCCTTCCTTCCTTCGGATTACAATTCATAATTGTCCTTGCTCATTTTCATCATGATTTAAAAATGTATATTAAGTATAAATTAATAATTGCAAAACATAGTACTGAATTTTTCTCTCGGTGCATTCTCTGAGAAAATCAGTTATCTGGACTGCTTAGGAGGTTCTGTGGTGAGTTTACATTTTAGGTTCCATTGGTAGTCATGCAGTAAGGTCATGGAGGACATTAATTTTGCTGGGTTTTTATTCCAGTTTTATTGAAAAATAATTGACATACATCACTGTATAAGTTTGAGATGTACAACATGATGGTTTGATTTACATATATTGATGAAATGATTACCACAGTAGGTTTAGTTAACATTTATTACTCGTATTCATTTTGCTCTTCTTAAGCCCACCATTGCTTTTATGCTGACAGTTTTTGCTGGCACAACACACTGACTCTTTTTTCCAAAGGGAAAGTAATATACCTCTGCTTAAATAAGTGAATATTTCCATCGAAAATGATGTATTTGGTGTATTACAAACTACTAATCCATTACACAAACTATTTATTCCCTTGATTGAGAAGTGCAGTTTCAAGTTTTTTTTAGCTCCAAGTAGGATGGAGACCCAGGCAAATTTTCTTTTTCTTGTTTTCACACTGTCATCCATTGACCCACAGCTAGCATTTTATGTAGCACACGGTCCCATACATAGCTATAGTAGGAAATCCACGTGACACAAGAAGGGAAATCTTAGGAGATGGATATTATAATCTATCAGTGCAAGTATCTCTCTTTAACAAGGTACCATTCATTGTATGGTAAGTTATAAAATATGTTTATAACTAGTTTAGGAGCATATTGGGACTGACTAAGGCATTTAGCAAAGCAGAAGAGAAGGTTTGAAAAGGAAGTTGGCTACAGAAAGCAAAGGATGAATAATTCTTTGACTTTACCAAAAGATTTCTGAGAGCACATTTATCAAGCAAAGGTGATGGGACTTGGTTGGAATGACTCCAGGCCGCGACGTGATGCTGGTGAAGCATTATTACAACAGAGAAACAGATGTAGAGCAATGATACCGTAGACTTCTTTTCTCTAACAAATAGACTTCTCAAGAACATAAGCAGTTGTTCATGATTTTTTTCCCAGCACATCAGTTTATGTAAGAGAGCAATATAATATAGTTGAAAGAAAATGTACGTTAGAGGTATTCGTCTGTATCTCAGTATTGCCACACTCTATTGTGATCTAGAGTGATCCTCTAAATCAGCGGTCCCCCCACCATCACCGGGCCGCACAGCAGGAGGTGAGCGGTGGGCGGGTGAGCTAGCAGAGCTCCATCTGCTGCTCCCTGTCGCTCACATTACCACCTGAACCATTGCTCGCATTACCGTCTAAACCATATTACCCCCTCTTGCCCCCCCGCCCCCCATCTGTGGAAAAATTGTCTTCCACGAAACCAGTCCCTGGTGCCAAAAAGGTTGGGGACTGCTGCTCTAAATCTATCTGAGCCTCAGTTACCTCATCTGTAAAATCAGGAAAATAGCATAATGAAATAATGAAACTTGATATTCATAATGACACTCCTGAAACAGTGAAAGGCCTGGAAAGTCTGAAGTATTCACTAATTTTTATAGTGTTAGCTTTGTCTAGAATTGTAATCCTTGTATCACTTTACTCCAGTATCAACAATAGCTAATGAATCAAAAGCACATTGTCAAGCTATAGAGGAATAGAGTGTATTCCAAGTTTCTACTTGTTATATATGCTAAAAATACTACTACCTATGAACCAATATAAATACACTTTAAACTGTAAAGAAAACATTTATTTTGTTTGTCAGTGCTAGCCAGTGAGCAAAAGGTTACACAACTTATTCTTCCTTTCCTCTGCCTAATACTTTTCTGTCCCTCTTTGAATTTAGGAGCATGTATCCTGTTTGGAAATCTTTTCTCGAGGGAACAATGCAGGTAGCCCAGTCTCGGATCAATATATGTGAAAACTATAAAAACTTCATTTATGAGCCTGCAAGGACAGTGAAAAGCCTAAAAGAACAGCAACTAAAAAGGGTATCGTTTCTATTTGTTCTTTTCTTGTATGCATTTTAATATCTCACTGCTACATTTATAATCTGCAAGATTATGTTAAATTGCATTGTACACTTTGAGTTTTTCTATATGGTCCAAATGTTTCTGATTTTAACATGGATTTTCTGATTTCAACATGTTCCTTCTAACTACTGTATTTTATTAACTGACAAAGGTGAGTGAAATTTGAATCTGTGGACATTCTGAAAGCTCAGTAAACACTTCTTACAAATATTTTTCAGCTTAACTCAGGTAAATAGATTTACTTAGTTTGGTGTATATTAAAATAGTTGCAATGTTGTTAATCCCACTAAGTCTTGAGAAAATTGGTCTTAGTTTCAACTTGACCCATTTTGCATAATAATTTAAAGGAAGTTGACACGTTGTTACTGAGTCTAAGCTCGCTATGCTGGCTACACACACTACAGGCCAGTAAGGAATGGAGACTTCATCCGGAAAGCTGGCAGACTGAGAAGATGGCAGACTAATGTCTCAAAATAACCATCTTATCAGGGTCTGGATACCACTTTCTTTTATAGAACAGAAAGGGGGAAGAGGTGAGGAAGTAAAGTAAAAAGGGGTGTTAGTCAAGCATTGGGGAGGGGATAGGTTAATTTCTTCTTTTCTGAAGCCACTCACAGGTGGGCCGGGTCAGATAGTCTTGTGAGCTGAACAAAGGCACTTTAGTTTAACTTTCTGGCAGAGGGTCAGGGTTCCCTGAGGCAGGCCATTATGTATGATTATAATAACAAAAGCAACGAAAAGCAAAGGTTAAAGTCAAAGAAACAGATCCAACATGGAGTCAAAATTGGCTCTTCCCTGTTACCATATCTTGACCATATATAGCAAACTTATTACCAAAAATGGTTTACTCTAAAGTTTAGCTATATAGGTTACATAAAAGTTTTTAAATAGACCTGTTTCTTTGTACAGAATTTTAAAATTCATAGAAAAATCGTTATTAAATGTGATTTTTATGAAAAGCTTGCTGTTAAAAGTAGGTGATTGAATTGTGTCCTTTTAGGAAAGGACACAGTTTTACAAAATTAGAGATTATCATGATGCCTAATAAGCAATTAAATTTTTCTTATAGAAGTATTAATACTTTAGAAAATATTAAAGTGATTATTTAAGGAAATAACATTTCGCAAGCCATCCATTGTTTTCATTCTAATTGTCCTCTGGATTATCACTACCTTTTTACAAACAAAAACAAAAAAAACTAATCTTCCTTGTTTGCCAAAGATGATTTTAGTAGCATGAAATCAATATGTTAAATGTATCTCTTTCAAGCACTCACGTAATATCAGTGGGTTTTAACATATTTGTATAAGAATGCCTCAGTTTCATCTTTGCTCAAAATTATCCCTTTCAAAACAAACATAGCGAATAAACTACGTGACCACTGACCGAACATTGCTTTCTAATGGAAGAAAAAGCATTGTGTGTGTGTGTGTGTGTGTGTGTGTGTGTGTCTGTCCATCAGTGCCTGCAGAGAGAGGGTGCGAGACAGGTAGAGAGTTGATACTACTTCCTAACTGGGAGGAAATATGATGTTTCAGATAGCCAATGCATTCACCAAATGTAATTGAATTATTGGAAGTTCTACATTTCTCAGTATAGAAATTTTTTTTTTTTTTTGGTTGCACCATGTGGCATGTGGGATTTTAGTTCCCCAACCAGGGATCAAACCCACACCCCCTACCTTGGAAGGGTGGAGTCTTAAACCACTGGACCACGAGGGAAGTCCCAATATCAGAATATTTTGAAAGAGTTAAAACCGTTTGTGCTCTTCTCTGACCTGAATTTAACTAACATTCCTGGGCAAAGAATGTTAAGAATGTTTGGTGAGCTTTGACAGCTCCTCATATCTGTGAATTAACTTATATTATAGCTGATAATAATGGTGTTTGTTTAAGCAGTTGTTAAATACTAAGTACATATTGAGCATACCTGTCAGGACTCTGAAATTACAAATGACAGAAACTTACTTCAAACTGGCTTAAGCCAAGAAGGGAATGTATAACTAAACATTTCAGCATGGATGGAATCCAGGCAGGGGTGGATCCAGGTCCTCAAATGATGACATTAGAATTCAGTCTTTCTTCCCATCCATTAGCTCTGCTTTCCCCAGTGGCTTCAACTCTTTCTACGTGGTGCCCCCCAAAGTGCTAGATTTACAAATATCAAAGCTAGCAATCCTACATTTTCCACTTTCCCCAAAGTACTAATAAAACTACCAGAATTAAGGCTCATCAACTTATCTTGGGTTACAGAGGTTACAGTCTTCATGCAAACTACATGGACTAAAAATGGGAAAAGATGATTTGCCAAAGGAAAATTGAGATAGGTTCCCAATGGAGCAAGAAAAGCAACACATAGCCACAACTATTGGCTTCTCCAGTTGTACTTCCCAAACTTTACAACAAATTGACCCCACATAGGATCAGAAATCATCTATTTTTCTTCCTGTACTTCTCCAACCCTTCCTCCCCATGCTTTTTTTTTTTTTGGCCTATATTTGGATAATCTTATATTTTATTTTCTTCTTTTTTATTTTAGTGGATAAGAACACTTAACATGAGATCTACCCTCTTAACCGATTCTTAAAGTGTACAATACAGTATTTTTGTACAGATGATCTCTAGAACTTGCTCATTTTGTATAACTGAAATTTTGTACCTGTTGGTTAACAGCTCCCTCCTTCCTTTTTTTCCAATCCCTGACAACTACAATTCTATTCTTTGCGTCCATGAGTTTGATTATTTTAGATATTTCATGTAAGTGGGATCATGCAATATTTGTCCTTTTGTGACTGACTTATTTCATTTAGCATAATGTCCTCCAGGTTCATCGATGTTGTTGCATGGATGCATGCATAGGATTTCCTTCTTTTTTAAGGCTGAATAATATTCCATTGTATATATATACCACATTTTTTAATACATTCATGCATTGATGCACATTTTGGTTGTTTCCATATTTTGACTTTTGTGAATAGTGCTGCAGTGAACATGGGAATGCTAATATCTCTTTGAGATCCTGATTTTACTTCTTTTGGATAAATACCTAGAAGTAGGCTTGCTGGATCATATGGTAGTTCTTTTTTAATTTTTTGAGGAACTGCCATACTGTTTTCCATAACAGCTGCACCATTTTGCATTCCCACCAACAGTGCACAACAGTTCCAGTTTCACTACAACCTTGTCAATGTTTGTTGTCATTTGTTTTTTTGGTAATAACCATACTAACAGGTGTGAGGTAATATCTCATTGTGGTTTTGATTTGCAACTTCCCTGGTGATTAGTAACATTGAGTAATGTTATACTTTTTGTTATCAATTTTCCTCTATTAGCTTTTTAATTTTATAATCTTGTTATTCTTTTAGTAATTAACTTAGAGATTCCAGTATGCCTTTCTGACTTACTATAATTTACCATGAATTGGCACTTTTACTGCTCTCCAGACTTTACTCTAAATTAACTTATTAAAGTCTAATGTGAATTAGTATTTTAGCACCTCGTGAACAGTATAAAAATGTTTTAATAGTATAATTCCATTTACCTCCCTGTTATGACTTTTGTGCTGTTAGGCCTTTTGACTCTGTCCATGTCTTTTGTACTTTTTCCACATTTTCTGTATTAATACCCTTTTTTCTCTCTGCACTTCAGTCTGAATGTTTTCCACTGATATCTTGCAGCTAATTAACACTCTGTTCTATTTCTTCTTTTTCTTTTAATTTGTTTTGATTGATTAATTGATTGAAGTAGAGTTGATTTACAATATTTTGTTAGTTTCAGGTATACAGCAAAGGGATTCAGTTTTTTTTTTCAGATTATATTCCATTATGAGTTATTACAAGATATTGAATATAGTTCCCTATGCTATCCAGTAAATCCTTGTTACTTAACCATTTTATATATAGTAGTTTGCATCTGTTAATCCCATACTCCTAATTTATCCCTTCTCCCCTCCCTTTTCTCTTTGGTAACCATAAGTTTGCTTTCTATATCTGTGAGTCTGTTTCTTTTTGTATATAGATTCATTTGTATTATTTTTTGGATTCCATGTATAAGTGATATCATTACAGTATTTGTCTTTCTCTGACTTACTTCACTTAGGCTGGTATTCTCTAGGTCCATCCATGTTGCTGCAAATGGCAGTATTTCATTATTTTTTATGGCTAAATTATATTTCACCGTGTGTGTGTGTGTGTGTGTGTGTGTGTGTACCGCATCTTTTTAAAAAAAATTTTTTATCGGAATATAATTGATTTACAATATTGTCTTAGTTTCTGCTGTACAGCAAAGTGAGTCAGTTATACATACATGTATAACCACTCCTTTTTAGATTCTATTCCCATATAGGTCATTACAGAGTATTGAATAAAGTTCCCTGTACATGCCACATCTTCTTAACCCAATTGTCTGTTGATGGGCACTTGGGTTGTTTTTGTGTCTTGCCTATTGTATATAGTTCTACTATGCTGTTCTACTATTTTTAATTTGCTTTTAAAACTTATCTTTTGGAATCTCAGTAAATTTTTCAGTTCTGAAATTTTTATTTGATTTTAAAAAAATGGAGTCCATGTTTCTGGTGCAATTCTCCATGTTTTTTCTTTATCCTCTTAAATGTGTCACTCCTAATCTCTGTTTCATAATTCCACTATCTGAATCACTATAGGTCTCTTTTTATCATTTACTGTTTCTTTCTTTGTTTTTGGTTATTTGGGTCTACTGGTTTAGTAGGCCTCACAGTCCTACTGTGGATAAAAATTATAGAGGCTCTGGAATATGTTTTCTATTTCCAAAGAGAGTTAAGTTTTCTAGCAGGCAGATAGAATGCTATCAGATCGCCTTGATTGTGTTAGGGTCTGGTTTTAGGCTTTTTAGTCTGGTCTGTTTCACTTATGTCCTTATTCCTGGGGTCTTACCTGAAAGTTTGGGGTACTTACCAAAGCCTTTCTACTTTGATAAGACTTGAACTCCAACCTTTGTCTTCTCAACATCATGTAGCTTTTCTGATCCCTCTGTTCACTGCTCAGCTCATTAGCCTTTCAGCTACTGTTCTTTACTGAATTTCTTGGAATTTCACTACACACATGCCATGTAGAAGTCAGCTGATGACTCAGGGAAATTGCATGCAGATTTTTGGATTTGCTTCTCTGTAGTACCCTTCTTTCCAAGTCTAGCCTCTTAAGTTCCTGCTCTTTGGGCATCCACAGACTCCAACCTCTGTTTCCACAGTCTAGTAAAAAACCACTTTGTGTTTATATCCTACATCTCTGTGCCATGATTCAACAATTGCCCTAAGACGAAAAGTCAAGGTAAATGCAGAGCTTACCTAGCTGTGCTCTGTTCTTCCAGATATCACAGTCCCTTCAGTCCAGCTTGTATTGCTGTTGTTTAATGCTGGCTATTTCTAAAAATCTCTTTTGTCTGACTTTTACAGTTTCTAGACTATAGGAAGATAGTCTAAAACAACTTGTTCTGTCATGATCACAACCAATTTTGACTTAAAATTCTCCCTCAGTAACATTTTCTAATTGAGGTATAATATTTATAATATAAAATTTTATAATATATATAAAATTTATAATAAGTTTGAGGTGTACAACATCCATTGTGTGTGTGTGGCATGTGTATGTGTACATATATATATATGTGCACACATACATACATACATATATATATATATATATATACCACATCTTCTTTACCCATTCATCTGTTGATGGACACTTAGGTTACTTCCTTATCTTGGCTATTGTAGATAATGCTACTGTGAACATTGAGGTGCATGTATCTTTTTGAATTAGTGTTTTCATTTTCTTTGCACATATACCCAAGAGTGGAATTGCTGGGTCATATGGTAGTTCTATTTTTAGTTTTTTGAGGAACCTTTATACTGTTTGCCACAGTGGCTGCACCAGTTTACATTCCCAACAACAGAGTACAGGTTTCCCTTTTCTCCACATCCTTGCCAACATTTGTTATTTGTGGGGTTTTTTTTTTGCGGTACACGGGCCTCTCACTGTTGTGGCCTCTCCCGTTGTGGAGCACAGGCTCCGGATGCGCAGGCTCAGTGGCCACAGCTCACGGGCCCAGCTGCTCTGCGGCGTGTGGGATCTTCCCAGACCGGCGCACGAACCCACGTCCCCTGCATCGGCAGGTGGACTCTCAACCACTGCGCCACCAGGGAAGCCCTATTTGTGGTATTTTTGATGATAGTTGTTCTAACAGGTGTGAAGTCATATCGCATTGTGGTTTTGATTTGCATTTTTCTGATGACTAGCGATTTTGAATATCTTTTCATGTGCCTGTTGGCCATCTGTATATCTTCTTTGGAAAATTGTCTATTCACATCTTCTGCCCATTTTTGTAATCGGGTTGTTTGTTTTTTTGATATTGAGTTGTATGAATTGTTTATATATTTGGATTTTAACCCCTCTGTAAATTTTTTTTGAAGTCTTTGTTGAATTTGTTACAATATTGCTTCTGTTTCATGTTTTGGTTTTTTGGCCGCCAGGCATGTGGGATCTTATCTCCCCCTCCAGGGATCGAACCCGCACCCCCTGCATTGGAAGGTGAAGTTTTAACCACTGGACCACCAAGGAAGTCCCCCCTCTGTAACATTTTTGTTTTGTTTTGTTTTGTTTTGTTTTTGTTTTTGTTTTGTTTTTGCAGTAGGCGGGCCTCTCACTGTTGTGGCCTCTCCCGTTGCGGAGCACCGGACGTGCAGGCTCTGAGGCCATGGCCCGCGGGCCCAGCCGCTTCGCGCCATGTGGGATCTTCCCGGACCGGGGCACGAACCCGTGTCCCCTGCATTGGCAGGCGGACTCTCAACCACTGCGCCACCAGGGAAGCCCTCTCTGTAACATTTTAATGGTCATGTTCTTTTTAAATTTTTCTCTACTTCATCAGTTTTCTTTTATAATACTTGGGAATAATTTCAGATACAATTATAAAGCGTCTGACCGTTGTGAAGATTATAATGAGAATTATATCATGGCTTTTTCTAAATCACTTTCTGTATGCTGACATTTGCTTATAAATCAAAACAAGAGCCACAATAATCTATGGCTTTTTAAAATTTAATCTATTCTCTTTTTTTAAATTGAGTTAAAATCGACATATTTCAGGTGTACAGTGTAATCATTTGATATTTGTGTATATTGCAAAATGATCACCTCAATAAGTCTAGTTAACATTTGTCATTCTTATATTAAACTAGCTATGCTTTTATCCATATCTTTCTCATTTATACTAGAGTTTACCTTCCTTGAAATAATTGGGACTCACATTTGTATGATACTTTAGAGTTTGTAAATGGCTACCATATCCATTATAGTCTCATTTGATTCTCATGACAACCTGTTAGATTTGTAAATATTATTATTTTTCAAATGATGAAACTAAGGCTAAGAATGTTAGAGAGACTTAGGTAGTAAATTATTGAGCAGGAACTTGAATATACTACTTCCTAATTCCAAATCGTATTCCATCCTTTAAAAATACTTGGAGTTTAATGTTTAAATAGGCTTACAGAAAAATATATACAACTTCTTTACCTCAGTAGACTATTTATAGATGTTCCCTACTCCTTTACCTAATTAGTTTTTGCAGTAGTTGTAATTAATACATGGATAATTTGTTTTAGGATATCCGGTTTTCTGCATCCTCTATTTCCTAATTAGTTGTTAATGTTTGTATACAAGCTTTATGTTTATTATTTTTTACTTCTGAATAATTTTTTCATTTACTCTGCTTTATTTAGTCATTCCTCTGTTTTATTACCACTAAGGTAATAAAAGTTAACTTTTTTAAAAGTTATTTTCTTTTTTTTTTTTTTTTTTCTTTTTCTTTTTGGCCACACAGTGCGGCATTTGGGATCTTAGTTCCCTGACCAGGGATTGAACCTGCACCCCCTGCAGCTGAAGCACGGAGTCTTAACCACTGGACCACCGGGGAAGTCCCAAAAGTTATTTTCTTAGGATGAATTTCTAGGACAGGACTGCTGGGTCAGAGGATGTACTAGTTTGTAGGCCTTCAATGTATTGGTCCAAGTTACTTTTATTTTTATTCCTGTCTTCACGTTATTAGCAAGTCTATCTATCCTAGTATCTGTCATACTCAGGAATCATACTTTTAATTTCTTTACAAGGATCCTGAATTTTAATATCCAAGTTTGTCATTTTGTATGATCCCTTAACCCTAATGTACACTTACACATCCATTTCTCTGTCTGCTCAGTGCTGATAACTCTTGGGAAAGAGCTGGGCATATATCACATCAAGGCTTTTCTTAACGTAGTTATTATTAAGCTTGTTTTTAAGTATATGACTTAATCCACCTCAGAAAATTGAATTTCTACAGAAGAAACTTATTTTAAAAGTTGGAAAGGAAGTCCTGTTCCTTTGCAAATTAAGTTTGATGACTTTTATTTAATAAATATGTTTGATATTTTGTTATGTGCAGGCATTTTCCTTTGAAGAACCCAGCTTACTCTCACTTGAAATGGTTCACCTGGGTGATGGAAACATTTGGTTGTCGTTTTAATGAATACTAGGGAAGAAAGGATCACAAGAGATCTCTTCAGTGTGCACACAGGCTATCTCTAGTACTGTTTGATAAACAGTATCTTAGAAACTTATGTAAAAGGAAAAAGCAAGTAGGAATAGAATCAACCAGAGTTTTCTGATGGGATTTTTGAGAAATCCTTTTAAAGATATGAACTGTCACAAAATTCATCTGATATTGTGGCACATATAGAAAGTAATTTAATTTAATAACCTTTTATAAATGAAAATGAATTAAGTAATCTCTATAAGATGTTTGGTTACCGGAGACTAAGGATAAATGTCCTTTAAAGGGTAGGGATATAAAGAGTGAGTGACTGTGTGTTTATGTTTCTGTGTGTGTGTGTGTGTGTGTGTGCACACGCAGGTGTGCGTGCATATGTGCTCATGTACAGGTACCCATGGTGTTCACTTTGTGTGAATAAACTGAGATCCTATCCACATGGTTTGCAGTCCTCAGGAAAACCTTTGACCTACTGTGTTTTGTTTCCTCTCAAAATATTCAAATTAGCAGACCCTTTCTTAATATTGCTTAATACCCTGGGACTCTTGGGCTTCCCTTCATTGATTAGTTTTCTGAGGCCAAGTTTCATTGTTTTGGATGAACATTTTGGATGTAGATACCTTACACCTGACTCCTCTTTTAAATAATCCATCCCATTTGCCCATTAAACACAGTTGTGTTTTTTCAGACCATGCCCCAGCTCCTAGTTATTAATAGCTAGTTGTAGCCATGGAGCATTCTTTCAGCTCTTCACACATGCAAACATGGCATTATTGGGATGTTTAGCACTTCTCTGTAGGAGTGTCAGGTTGTCACGGTATTATTTAGTAAATAAGAGATTTGTTTATGGTAAGGAGTATTAATAATTAAAGATTTGTTGCAAGATAAAAGCTTACTCTTTTAGTATGTCTGTATAATGAAACATTATTCAGCCATAGAAAGACATGAAGAATTAATACATGATACAACATAGATGAACCCTGAAAACATTATGCAAAGTGAAAAAAGATGTGTAAGGCTATGTATTATATGATTCCATTTAAACAGAATGTCTGGAATAGGAAATTTATGAAGACAGAAAGTAGATTAGTGGTTGCCAGGGGCTAGGGGGTAGGTGGAAATGGGAGTGACTGCTAATGGGTATGGGGTTTCTTTTTAGGGTGATGAAAATGTTCTGGAATGAGACAGAGGTAATGGTTGTACAACCTCGTGAATATCCTAAAAACCACTGGGGTATGTGAGTTATATGTCAATTCTTTTAAAGCTTACTATTTTAAGATAAAGTAACTCTGTGTGAAACCTTATAAACATGGTTATCACAAAACTAGGGTACATACTATAATGGATTACATGGTAAATTCACTGTATGACTTTGGGTAAGTTGTTTAACCTCTTTAAGTCTGTTTCTTCATCTTAAAATTGGACTAATATGAATACTTTTATCACAGAGTTGTTTTGAGGACTAAATGTGATGTAATACCTATAAAGTGCTGGACATAGTGTATTGTGCTTGTGCAGTGTACATAGGGAGTCTTCTCAAATGTAACTAAACATTCAGACTCATGAGTATCGTAGGCCACACCTGGCATGAGGTTTACTTAGAAGGACATTAGGACAGGGAACACAGTTAAGCAGCAGGGCGGCATCCTGCATTAGTAGAATTAGTTCTCCCACCAATATGCTTCAGTCTACATAGCTAATCAGAGTTATTCTGTTTGGTCCCCAGGCGACAGGTCTGGGACAAGGAAATGAGACTCACATGTGCAGGGGTAGCCACAGACTCTAAAGGAGAAGAAAACCTTTTATTACAGCTCTATAGACAGAGCTTCCAAGGTCCCTGCAAGGGACATGTCCAGATACAGGAATCACCATACTCACAGAAGCCCAAAGCCAAGACTTCTCCATCAAATATTTGTAGTTCATTTGTAGTTTCTCCCAATTTGATGCAATTTACCCATCAGGTAAATTCATATTTATACGTAGTGTTGCTGAATAACCCAGTTGACATTGTGTCTTAGGTTTCTGTTGAAACAGACCTTGGAAGTTAAGGGTCCAGTTTTCATGCAGCGGGGAAAGAAGTGTTTTTTTGTTTTGTCTTGTTTTACTCTTTATTCACAGCCTGACGCTTATTAAGTGCTCAGTAAATGTACCCATAGGGAACCTTCCAGATCTCTCACTTCCTGTAAATTAGTGAAACTCTAGCCTATATGTCACATGTCTAAGTTTATTTGTGCTTTATCCTTGCTTTTCTGATGTCCTTGTTCTATTCCACACTGCCCATCCTGGCAAAATAGTCCCTTACTTACCAATGTCTCTTCCTGCTTTGCTGTGTTTTTTCAGTCTCCACCATGCACTGACGATGCTATTCCAGGCTCAGAAGTTTTTCAATGGGGGCTGCCCTGAACTGGCCTCAGACTGGTGAAACTTCTCAGTGGTTTGTTTCAAACTGGGGAAAATAATTCCCCCTTTGGATATCCAGAAGGGTCCCAAAGCAGTGTTACTTTGGCCCCATTGTGTTATAAGAGTTTATTTGTTAAGTATTTCTTTGAGTTATTATGTCTGTCTCTTCTCCTAGAATCTGTATGTGTATCCAAAGAGTTGAGTTGGGGATAGTTTTGAGTAATAATTGTTATGCGGTACCCAGGTTTCTTGCTTCTCTCCTTCATCTTGGGCTTATCCTGTCAGACTTCTCAGATTTCTTATTTATTTATATTTTTGGCTGCATTGGGTCTTCGTTTCTGCGCTCGGGCTTTCTCTAGTTGTGTGGAGTGGGGGCTACTCTTCGTTGCAGTGCGCTGGCTTCTCACTGGGGTCGTTTCACTTGTTGCGGACCACAGGCTCTAGGCACATGGGCTTCAGTAGTTGTGGCACGTGGGCTCAGTAGTTGTGGCTCGCGGGCTCTAGAGCGCAGGCTCAGTAGCTGTGGCACATGGGCTTAGTTGCTCCGTGGCCAGACTTCTCAGATTTCAATCCTCCTTTCCCAGAAGTGAATCCTTCAGTACCCTTTATACCATCAGTTCCCCAAACATATAGAGAAACTTTATTAATATTATGAAGATTACAGAATTGCTTTAATCTTTTGCCTTTATTGCTATGCTCCAGCACTAAGAGCATTTTCACTGTTGCTCTTCTTATGCCTTAGCTTAATGTCAGTTATCAGCAGCACTCAGAGGTTATTTCTCAAAGCAGAGTTGTTAAGCAAACTGTGACACTATTTGATACATTACTTGAGATGAGAGTACCAGCTGTTCACTGTATTTCAGTTTGCAATTTGAAGGGTACTAAAAGTGCTGATTCTTCTCCTGGGTTTCCATCCTGAGGGCATAGTGCATAGTTCTTAAGACAAACTCATTTTCTGTAAGCCTGAAGACTAAAATCATAATAATTGCACTTTGTATTTTACAGTGTGTGGACCAGTTGACAAAGATCCAAACTGAATTGCAAGAGACAGTGAAAGATTTAGCTAAAGGCAAAAAGAAGTACTTTGAGACTGAACAGATGGCTCATGCAGTACGAGAGAAAGCTGACATCGAGGCAAAGTATGTGTTTTAGCATTTCTGAAAAAGTGATTATACAAATAAATGTTATTTTTGCCAGTAATTTGTTTTCTGTTAATACAGGGCATAGAGTCATTCTTAGGTTATATTGGTTTCATTGGACCTATAAATGTTACATTTATACTTGAGATCAAATTTCCTTTTATATTAGTTGATTTTTATTTAAATTAATATAAGCAAAATGGGAATATTTGATCAGTCAGTTTTCACATTAAATTGAATTTTGAAAAGGAAAGTAGACAAATGATCATGGTATTGGAAGCTTAGCAGAAGTCTGGTTAAAGTTGCTATGGTGGTCTAAATATCAGGGTTTTAGAGCCTCAGTTTTCTCATGCCAGAGTAAATCAGTTGTAGTCGAAAATCCTTGATCCTCAGTATGCCTTTGAAGGACTATGGACGCATCAAGTGAGTAAGACCACTGACCTCAGTATAGAAACTCTGCCCCAGAATTTCTCTTATATGAAGTTCTAACGTATATAATTTTTAATGTATGCTTTAGGAACTGTGTGTGAATTTTACTTTCAATATATGTAAATTAAAAGTCCTTTATTTTGAGAATAATTAGGAAAAGAAGGAACTGGCAGTTTATAACAAAGAAATGCAAAGCTAGCAGTAGAGATTTTTGCAATGACAACTTGAGGAAAGGTTAAAATTTTTTAAGAAAAAATAAACCTGTGTTATAGAATGGGATTCTGAAGATGTCTCTGAGGAAAGGTGAGACTCCCATTCGGTGAGCTCACTGATGGAAAATGTAGGAGTTTGAACGCCGAGTCATGAAATCAGAAAGGCTACGAACACTTGTACAGACTAGGAAGGAGTCAGGGTTGTCTTTCTAATATACTTTTTTATCTGCAGGAAATTAAGCAATCTCATAGGCATCTTGTGAAAATTTAGGCACTCCTGGAAAGTTTATTTTGTCCCAAGGGATGGTAAATGAATACTCATAAAGTGCTTAATGTTACTGGAAAACATATTTAATATTTCCCTAACTTAGTTTATTATCTTTATTATTTTATTTTTATAAGCATACAAATATTTCCTGTACTTTCATAGAGTCAGTGAACCCATCTTCCCAGTTAGACCTGAAGTTTTTAGATTAGGTGTTCTCCATTAGGAATATCCTTTCATGGTGGTTCTTAAGAACTTGTTTTTTAAAATGCTCAGGGATTCTAGAACAGAGAATTGACAGATTCGTAGAGCATATATAAATACCTACTTTAGCCAAGGTCCACAGGGTGAAAATGAGGACAATTGTGGGGCTGTTCCTGAGAAGTATGGATTTGACAGGGTCTAATTCACAGGTGCTGATAACAAGAAACTGCCTTCAAATATAGCCCAGATTCAAAGGGGATACAGCAAATTAGACATTTAATTCAATGTGTAACTTTTCTGGAAAATTAATTCTGCAACAGAGAGAGAAATGCCTCTTTATCTTAATTCACTCACTAAGTGTTTATTGAATGATTACTCTATATCGGGTACTATGGATACAGAGATGACGTAGATAAGATTTGCCCTCAAGAAGTTTAAAGCCTAGAATTAAAAACAGACATGTTTTAAAGTAGATTTACGATTTGTTTATTCACGGTAAACTTAAAGAAGTTAAGTACCTACAGTCACTCACCTAGTAATTAATTTATTTTAGTAGTTGTGTGAAAACACTTTTATGTAAGCATAGAAAATAGATTAATTTTGCCTAATGAAAAAGGAAAGCTTTATAGAAAAAAGTGATGTTTGGACACAGTTCTGAAGAATGGTTTTTCTAAGTAGAGATGAGGGCTTCCCTGGTGGCGCAGTGGTTGAGAGTCCGCCTGCCGATTCAGGGGACAGGGGTTCGTGCTCTGGTCCAGGAAGATCCCACATGCCGTGGAGCAGCTGGGCCCGTGAGCCATGGCTGCTGAGCCTTCGCGTCTGGAGCATGTGCTCCACAATGGGAGAGGCCAAAACATGAGAGGCCCATGTACCCCCAAAAAAAAAAAAAAAAAAAAAAAAAAGTTTGTAGCTAAGTAGAGATGAGAAGGAAGATCAGGAAGGTGAATGAAAACTGGGCTGTATATATTGGGTTAACCAAAAAGTTCCTTTGGGTTTTTCCGTAAGATGTTACGGAAAAACCCAACCGAACATTTTGGCCAACCCAATAGTTTTGATTGATTTGACAGATAGAGATGTGTACATTAGGAGAGAGCATAGAAGGAAGGATACAGTTTGAAGGGATGGCTGAGTTCCACTTTGAATATGTATGTTCTGATAAATATGTGGGACCGTGGGGTGAATATATTTGGTAGAGGGTTATATATCTGACTCTCAGATGAGAATTTGGGCCTGAAGATCTTGCTTTGGGGGTCAGCTGCATATCAGATGATAGTTAAAGGGATGAAAAAAATCATATATAAAATGAGGTGAGAAGTTGAGTTTGGAAACCTAAGGAACATTAACATATGGAAGGTAGGTGAGGAAGAGGAGTATGTAGTATGGTTCATTGTCTATATTTTATTTGCTCTAGATAATAATCTTTGAGGACAGGAACTGTATTATTTTACCTATTACTAGTACCTTCTTTATTACCACAAAAGGATTGTTTGAGGATTAGAAAATGAAGCAGAAGCCAGAGACTTGAATCCTTATATTGGAAAATCCAGATGCAACTCAGACTATTTAGATAATGGCTACAAAAAAAGTCGAAATGAGTATACCCCAAACACAGTCTTAATTAACCCTGAACAGGCGCTCTCAAATTTTAAAGTCTGTGGCCTTTGCTTTTCTAGATCACAATGAATAGGAATCTGATTAATAAAAACAAAGAAAACCCCCATCAAATATGAATATGGCAAGGTAGAAAAATAACAGGAGTCTCTTAGACCCAGCTTTTTTTTAGTAGTGGAGTAGTTGGAATGCATGTTTGTACATACGTCCTTGAATGTTTCTCTCTTGCTAGAAAGTTGAGAGGCTGCTTTTTCTGTCCTCACATTTGCTCTGCAGAGACTGGCTTGCTCTGTCTTCCAATACCAAACGGTCTGCAACTTTATTTCATATTATGGCATAGCTTCCAGCACATTCATTGACTTTTCCCATGGCAATCACCGTGACACTGCAGTCAAGACAAACATTGCAGCTTCAGAAATTACTGGTTGTGGGGAATGTTGGTTGTTCCGTAGCATTTTTCTCCTTATGGTTCTCTCTAGTTGTTTTCATGAAGCCAAGATATTTTAATTACTGATTGTTAGATTATGGTTCCCCTCCTGAGCTGAGAGGGATTGAGGGAAATAAGGACACCAGAAAAGAGAAGGTTAAATAGAACAAAATCATATTAGGGCAGAAAGTCCAAGGGCTTTATCTCTGTTCTGAATACTATAGATATGTTAAGAGTGGAGGGAGCACATAGGCAGGCACCCAAACAAGAAGAACTTTTAATGGGAGATGTGATGGAATTAAGGTCTTTGTAGAGCCTGGTCAGTATCATACAGTAGATTGCATTCCTGGCATTGGCACATTCATGGCACATTCCTGGCACATGGCCCTGAAAGCCTGCTAATCTTTGTCTCCATAGGTTGGTTATCCATGGGCTTCTTTAAGCTTCCTTGTGGTAACTAAAGTATGTGCAATTGTATGATACTGGGAATAATCTATAGTTTGTTGACTCTTGTTTATTAGGAGATACCAACATATTGGATCCGTCAAATTGTATTTTTATCATTCAGGATATTTTTATTTTATTAATCCCACTGTTTTCTGTTTCACCATAATACTAAATTCTTCCTGTAGTAAAATAAAAGAAAATAATCATTGCTTTTGGTTTTCTATTTATTTAGTTCTCTTTTAGAATAGTGTCACAGGAAAGGTCACTTTTTAAAAAATTTAGTAATTATAGTACTTAATCATTTTATTATGATGTAATTTGATAATTTTATTAACATACTTTTCTATTTTTATTATAGATCTAAACTTAGTCTTTTTCAATCAAGAATCAGTTTACAGAAGGCAAGTGTAAAGGTGAGTTTTTGAAACTATATTTCACAATTGAGAAACCTTAGCTTAAAAAAAAAAGAATTGGGCCTTTTGAGGGTGCAGTTCAATTATTTCCATCTGATTTCCATTTAGAGAAGCATTTTAAAGTCATTAGGGAAGAACTTTTTTTCCCAGTTCATGAGGGTTTTTCAACTAAGTGTCAGCACTTTGGATACTCCCTGCTTCTCAAGATTGCTTTAGAGGTAAGTTTCTATACCTAACCTGCTTAGGTAGCCTGCTGTCTTCAACACTTAGTCCAAGAGACTTTAACAAGTCCATGGGCTTTAGAAAGCTCAATAAAATCCATTTCACTCAGATTTATACCTCTGAGCAGATATTCTGGGCCAGATGCAAGTGAATTTTTCCTGTGGGATCCTCAAGCTGTAGAATACCTGATAAATAAGCTTAGTGACCTACCTTTGTCTGCCTGGCTCCCAACTAGCATGTATTTCTTTTGGCACATTAGGGGGTGTTGATTTTTTTTCAAACTATTTTCTAACTCCAGCAGATTTACCCAAGTCTTTGAAGATAAGAGACTTACTTAATTTGAGAACCTTTATCTTCCCATCATAATAAAATGAGCAAAACATTATGAAGTTCTCTCAAAAACTTTGGAAATTCTTAAAGTGTAAATAACAAATATTTGAAAGCACTCTTACTGTGTCAAACAGTTCTAGTCACTGTTTAATTCTTCAGTAGTGTTGAAGAATTTTTATATGCATATAAATTTTTCTCCACATGGTCATCTTTACTCTTGTTGGGGAGCCAACTAAGAGTGGTATCCTCATATGTTTTTCAGTACAGTATCAGTTTGCACTGACTTTTTCTTTTCTCTTACTATGTTTTAGTTAAAAGCCCGGCGATCTGAGTGTAATTCCAAAGCTACCCATGCAAGGAATGATTATCTTCTTACATTAGCAGCAGCAAATGCACACCAGGATCGCTACTATCAAACAGATTTAGTTAACATTATGAAGGTAATACAGCCTTAATATCTGTGGTAATATTGTATCATTAAAGACAAAACAACTCACGAGTTGACTGTTGGGTGTATGGGATTGAGTCTATACAATAGCAGCCAGGCTACCTTGCATTTTGTTGGAATATACTTGGTATTGTTTAGGTGACCTCTGTTTCATGTAATCTGAATTAATTTTAGTATAAGAAAATGTTTAAAGCCAAATCATAGTAAAAGATTGTATTATTCTCTAGCAGCAGCAGATATTTACTGTATAGTGGTTATTAATATATGATTATTTTTTAAAAGCTTAGCTTTTTAAAATTTTATCATTTTATGCTTAATTGATAGGTAAACTTGTGCATTAATATTTTATGAGGTGCCTGTGGGTAAAACAAGAGAAAATGTAACTCGTAGTTATATGAAAATGTCTCTACCCTGAAATGTAGGGTTACAGTTTCTTGTATGACAAAATTCGATCTTGGTCTTTCTCTGTTTACACACCTATATGTATCTTTAACTTTAACTCAAGTAAAGGACAAAGGGTGGAGGAGCAGAAAACTTTTTTAACATGCTGCCAGGTTTGCCCTCACTGCTGATAGACACGTGCTGCTTTGAATTTTCTCATTCTCTCCTGTTGTCTCAAGGACCCAAACTTTTGATTATTCTATCTTTATTTTCAACCCATCCCTCTCAAATGTATTGTTCTTAATGACTGTCCAGCCACATTGCTTTCATTGAATTTCTTGCTTTACGAATCAGAGGTGTTGAGAACGGG